>NW_027474929.1:0-22208 GCF_050947335.1 Megachile rotundata | reverse complement strand
GACAATTACTATACTTATTACTGTTATTATTATGAATCTAACTCATATTATTAACCATATTATGCAGATATGATCGATAGGACTACAATTACTATACTCATTACTCTTATTATTATCAATCTAACTCATATTATTAGCCATATTATGCTTCAATGATCGATAGAACTACAATTACTATACTCATTACTCTTATTATTATCAATCTAACTCATATTATTAGCCATATTATGCTTATATGATCGATAGAACGAGAATTACTGTACTCACTACTCTTAGTATTATCAATCTAACTCATATTATTAGCCATATTATGCTTATATTATCGATAGAACGACAATTACTATACTTATTACTGTTATTATTATCAATCTGACTCATATTATTAGCCATATTATGCTTAAATGACCGATAGAACGACAATTACTATACTTATTACTCTTATTGTTATCAATCTAACTCATATTATTAGCCATATTATGTTTATATGATCGATAGAACGACAAATACTATACTTATTACTCTTATTATTATCAATCTAACTCATATTATTAACCATATTATGCAGATATGATCGATAGAACTACAACTACAATACTCATAACTCTTATTATTATCAATCTAACTCATATTATTAACCATATTATGCAGATATGATCGATAGAACTACAATTACTATACTCATTACTCTTATTATTATCAATCTAACTCATATTATTAACCATATTATGCTAATATGATCGACAGAACGACAATTACTATACTTATTACACTCACTATTATCAATCTAACTCATATTATTAACCATATTATGCAGATATGATCGATAGCGCGACATTTACTATACTTATTACTCTTATTATTATCAACCTAACTCATATTATTAGCCATATTATGCTTACATGATCGATAGAACGACAATTACTATACTTATTATTCTTATTTTTATCAACCCAACTCATATTATTCGCCATATTATGCTTATATGATCGATAGAACGGCAAATACTATACTCACTACTCTTAGTATTATCAATCTAACTCATATTATTAGCCATATTATGATTATATGATCGATAGAACGAGAATTACTATACTCACTACTCTTAGTATTATCAATCTAACTCATATTATTAGCCATATTATGCTTATATTATCGATAGAACGACAATTACAATACTTATTACTGTTATTATTATCAATCTGACTCATATTATTAGCCATATTATGCTTAAATGACCGATAGAACGACAATTACTATACTTATTACTCTTATTATTATCAATCTAACTCATATTATTAGCCATATTATGCTTATATGATCGATAGAAGGGCAAATACTATACTCACTACTCTTAGTATTATCAATCTAACTCATATTATTAGCCATATTATGCTTATATGATCGATAGAACGACAATTACTATACTCACTACTCTTAGTATTTTCAATCTAACTCATATTATTAGCCATGTTATGATTATATGATCGATAGAACGACAAT
The DNA here is from genome assembly GCF_050947335.1 of Megachile rotundata. Taxonomy (NCBI): domain Eukaryota; kingdom Metazoa; phylum Arthropoda; class Insecta; order Hymenoptera; family Megachilidae; genus Megachile; species Megachile rotundata. Next base: position 20,708 of record NW_027474929.1, on the reverse strand, counting down.
TACTATACTTATTACTGTTATTATTATGAATCTAACTCATATTATTAACCATATTATGCAGATATGATCGATAGAACGAGAATTACTATACTCACTACTCTTAGTATTATCAATCTAACTCATATTATTAGCCATATTATGGTTATATTATCGATAGAACGACAATTACTATACTTATTACTGTTATTATTATGAATCTAACTCATATTATTAACCATATTATGCAGATATGATCGATAGGACTACAATTACTATACTCATTACTCTTATTATTATCAATCTAACTCATATTATTAGCCATATTATGCTTAAATGATCGATAGAACGACAATTACTATACTCATTACTCTTATTATTATCAATCTAACTCATATTATTAGCCATATTGTGCTTATATGATCGATAGAACGACAATTACTATACTTATTACTCTTATTATTATCAATCTAACTCGTATTATTAGCCATATTATGCTTATATGATCGATAGAACGATAAATACTATACTTATTACTCTTATTATTATCAATCTAACTCATATTATTAACCATATTATGCTAATATGATCGACAGAACGACAATTACTATACTTATTACACTCACTATTATCAATCTAACTCATATTATTAACCATATTATGCAGATATGATCGATAGCGCGACATTTACTATACTTATTACTCTTATTATTATCAACCTAACTCATATTATTAGCCATATTATGCTTACATGATCGATAGAACGACAATTACTATACTTATTATTCTTATTTTTATCAACCCAACTCATATTATTCGCCATATTATGCTTATATGATCCATAGAACGACAAATACAATACTCACTACTCTTAGTATTATCAATCTAACTCATATTATTAGCCATATTATGATTATATGATCGATAGAACGAGAATTACTATACTCACTACTCTTAGTATTATCAATCTAACTCATATTATTAGCCATATTATGCTTATATTATCGATAGAACGACAATTACTATACTTATTACTGTTATTATTATCAATCTGACTCATATTATTAGCCATATTATGCTTAAATGACCGATAGAACGACAATTACTATACTTATTACTCTTATTATTATCAATCTAACTCATATTATTAGCCATATTATGCTTATATGACCGATAGAACGACAAATACTATACTTATTACTCTTATTATTATCAATCTAACTCATATTAGTAGCCATATTATGCTTATATGATCGATAGAACGACAAATACTATACTTAGTACTCTTATTATTATTAATCTAACTGATATTATTAACCATATTATGCAGATATGATCGATAGAACTACAATTACTATACTCATTACTCTTATTATTATCAATCTAACTCATATTATTAGCCACATTATGCTTAAATGGTCGATAGAACTACAATTACTATACTCATTACTCTTATTATTATCAATCTAACTCATATTATTAGCCATATTATCTTTATATGATCGATAGAACGACAAATACTATACTTATTACTCTTATTATTATCAATCTAACTCATATTATTAGCCATATTATGCTTATATGATCGATAGAACGACAATTACTGTACTCACTACTCTTAGTCTTTGCAATCTAACTCATATTAATAGCCATGTTATGATTACATGATCGATAGAACGACAATTACTATACTTATTACTGTTATTATTATGAATCTAACTCATATTATTAACCATATTATGCAGATATGATCGATAGAACGAGAATTACTATACTCACTACTCTTAGTATTATCAATCTAACTCATATTATTAGCCATATTATGGTTATATTATCGATAGAACGACAATTACTATACTTATTACTGTTATTATTATGAATCTAACTCATATTATTAACCATATTATGCAGATATGATCGATAGGACTACAATTACTATACTCATTACTCTTATTATTATCAATCTAACTCATATTATTAGCCATATTATGCTTCAATGATCGATAGAACTACAATTACTATACTCATTACTCTTATTATTATCAATCTAACTCATATTATTAGCCATATTATGCTTATATGATCGATAGAACGAGAATTACTGTACTCACTACTCTTAGTATTATCAATCTAACTCATATTATTAGCCATATTATGCTTATATTATCGATAGAACGACAATTACTATACTTATTACTGTTATTATTATCAATCTGACTCATATTATTAGCCATATTATGCTTAAATGACCGATAGAACGACAATTACTATACTTATTACTCTTATTGTTATCAATCTAACTCATATTATTAGCCATATTATGTTTATATGATCGATAGAACGACAAATACTATACTTATTACTCTTATTATTATCAATCTAACTCATATTATTAACCATATTATGCAGATATGATCGATAGAACTACAATTACTATACTCATAACTCTTATTATTATCAATCTAACTCATATTATTAGCCATATTATGCTTCAATGATCGATAGAACGAGAATTACTGTACTCACTACTCTTAGTATTATCAATCTAACTCATATTATTAGCCATATTATGCTTATATTATCGATAGAACGGCAGTTACTATACTTATTACTGTTATTATTATCAATCTGACTCATATTATTAGCCATATTATGCTTAAATGACCGATAGAACGACAATTACTATACTTATTACTCTTATTATTATCATTCTAACTCATATTATTAACCATATTATGCTTATATGATCGATAGAACGACTGTTACTATACTTATTATTCTTAGTTTTATCAACCCAACACATATTATTCGCCATATTATGCTTAAATGACCGATAGAACGACAATTACTATACTTATTACTCTTATTATTATCAATCTAACTCATATTATTAGCCATATTATGCTTAAATGATCGATAGAACGACAATTACTATACTTATTACTGTTATTATTATGAATCTAACTCATATTATTAACCATATTATGCAGATATGATCGATAGAACTACAATTACTATACTCATTACTCTTATTATTATCTATCTAACTCATATTATTAGCCATATTATGCTTATATTATCGCTAGAACGACAATTACTATACTTATTACTCTTATTATTATCAATCTAACTCATATTATTAGCCATATTATGCTTATATGATCGATAGAACGACAATTACTATACTTATTACTCTTATTATTATGAATCTAACTCGTATTATTAGCCATATTATGCATATATGATCGATAGAACGACAAATACTATACTTATTACTCTTATTATTATCAATCTAACTCATATTATTAACCATATTATGCAGATATGATCGATAGAACTACAATTACTATACTCATTACTCTTATTATTATCAATTTAACTCATATTATTAGCCATATTATGCTTAAATGATCGATAGAACGACAATTACTATACTCATTACTCTTATTATTATCAATCTAACTCATATTATTAGCCATACTGTGCTTATATGATCGATAGAACGACAATTACTATACTTATTACTCTTATTATTATCAATCTAACTCGTATTATTAGCCATATTATGCTTATATGATCGATAGAACGATAAATACTATACTTATTACTCTTATTATTATCAATCTAACTCATATTATTAACCATATTATGCAGATATGATCGATTGAACTACAATTACTATACTCATTACTCTTATTATTATCAATCTAACTCATATTATTAGCCATATTATGCTTCAATGATCGATAGAACGAGAATTACTGTACTCACTACTCTTAGTATTAGCAATCTAACTCATATTATTAGCCATATTATGCTTATATTATCGATAGAACGGCAGTTACTATACTTATTACTGTTATTATTATCAATCTGACTCATATTATTAGCCATATTATGCTTAAATGACCGATAGAACGACAATTACTATACTTATTACTCTTATTATTATCATTCTAACTCATATTATTAACCATATTATGCTTATATGATCGATAGAACGACTGTTACTATACTTATTATTCTTAGTTTTATCAACCCAACTCATATTATTCGCCATATTATGCTTAAATGACCGATAGAACGACAATTACTATACTTATTACTCTTATTATTATCAATCTAACTCATATTATTAGCCATATTATGCTTAAATGATCGATAGAACGACAATTACTATACTTATTACTGTTATTATTATGAATCTAACTCATATTATTAACCATATTATGCAGATATGATCGATAGAACTACAATTACTATACTCATTACTCTTATTATTATCTATCTAACTCATATTATTAGCCATATTATGCTTATATTATCGCTAGAACGACAATTACTATACTTATTACTCTTATTATTATCAATCTAACTCATATTATTAGCCATATTATGCTTATATGATCGATAGAACGACAATTACTATACTTATTACTCTTATTATTATGAATCTAACTCGTATTATTAGCCATATTATGCATATATGATCGATAGAACGACAAATACTATACTTATTACTCTTATTATTATGAATCTAACTCATATTATTAGCCATATTATGCTTATATGATCGATAGAACGACAAATACTATACTTATTACTCTTATTATTATCAATCTAACTCATATTATTAACCATATTATGCAGATATGATCGATAGAACTACAATTACTATACTCATTACTCTTATTATTATCAATCTAACTCATATTATTAACCATATTATGCTAATATGATCGACAGAACGACAATTACTATACTTATTACACTCACTATTATCAATCTAACTCATATTATTAACCATATTATGCAGATATGATCGATAGCGCGACATTTACTATACTTATTACTCTTATTATTATCAACCTAACTCATATTATTAGCCATATTATGCTTACATGATCGATAGAACGACAATTACTATACTTATTATTCTTATTTTTATCAACCCAACTCATATTATTCGCCATATTATGCTTATATGATCGATAGAACGGCAAATACTATACTCACTACTCTTAGTATTATCAATCTAACTCATATTATTAGCCATATAATGATTATATGATCGATAGAACGAGAATTACTATACTCACTACTCTTAGTATTATCAATCTAACTCATATTATTAGCCATATTATGCTTATATTATCGATAGAACGACAATTACAATACTTATTACTGTTATTATTATCAATCTGACTCATATTATTAGCCATATTATGCTTAAATGACCGATAGAACGACAATTACTATACTTATTACTCTTATTATTATCAATCTAACTCATATTATTAGCCATATTATGCTTATATGATCGATAGAACGGCAAATACTATACTCACTACTCTTAGTATTATCAATCTAACTCATATTATTAGCCATATTATGCTTATATGATCGATAGAACGACAATTACTATACTCACTACTCTTAGTATTTTCAATCTAACTCATATTATTAGCCATGTTATGATTATATGATCGATAGAACGACAATTACTATACTTATTACTGTTATTATTATGAATCTAACTCATATTATTAACCATATTATGCAGATATGATCGATAGGACTACAATTACTATACTCATTACTCTTATTATTATCAATCTAACTCATATTATTAGCCATATTATGCTTCAATGATCGATAGAACTACAATTACTATACTCATTACTCTTATTATTATCAATCTAACTCATATTATTAGCCATATTATGCTTATATGATCGATAGAACGAGAATTACTGTACTCACTACTCTTAGTATTATCAATCTAACTCATATTATTAGCCATATTATGCTTATATTATCGATAGAACGACAATTACTATACTTATTACTGTTATTATTATCAATCTGACTCATATTATTAGCCATATTATGCTTAAATGACCGATAGAACGACAATTACTATACTTATTACGCTTATTGTTATCAATCTAACTCATATTATTAGCCATATTATGTTTATATGATCGATAGAACGACAAATACTATACTTATTACTCTTATTATTATCAATCTAACTCATATTATTAACCATATTATGCAGATATGATCGATAGAACTACAACTACAATACTCATAACTCTTATTATTATCAATCTAACTCATATTATTAACCATATTATGCAGATATGATCGATAGAACTACAATTACTATACTCATTACTCTTATTATTATCAATCTAACTCATATTATTAACCATATTATGCTAATATGATCGACAGAACGACAATTACTATACTTATTACACTCACTATTATCAATCTAACTCATATTATTAACCATATTATGCAGATATCATCGATAGCGCGACATTTACTATACTTATTACTCTTATTATTATCAACCTAACTCATATTATTAGCCATATTATGCTTACATGATCGATAGAACGACAATTACTATACTTATTATTCTTATTTTTATCAACCCAACTCATATTATTCGCCATATTATGCTTATATGATCGATAGAACGGCAAATACTATACTCACTACTCTTAGTATTATCAATCTAACTCATATTATTAGCCATATTATGATTATATGATCGATAGAACGAGAATTACTATACTCACTACTCTTAGTATTATCAATCTAACTCATATTATTAGCCATATTATGCTTATATTATCGATAGAACGACAATTACAATACTTATTACTGTTATTATTATCAATCTGACTCATATTATTAGCCATATTATGCTTAAATGACCGATAGAACGACAATTACTATACTTATTACTCTTATTATTATCAATCTAACTCATATTATTAGCCATATTATGCTTATATGATCGATAGAACGGCAAATACTATACTCACTACTCTTAGTATTATCAATCTAACTCATATTATTAGCCATATTATGCTTATATGATCGATAGAACGACAATTACTATACTCACTACTCTTAGTATTTTCAATCTAACTCATATTATTAGCCATGTTATGATTATATGATCGATAGAACGACAATTACTATACTTATTACTGTTATTATTATGAATCTAACTCATATTATTAACCATATTATGCAGATATGATCGATAGAACGAGAATTACTATACTCACTACTCTTAGTATTATCAATCTAACTCATATTATTAGCCATATTATGGTTATATTATCGATAGAACGACAATTACTATACTTATTACTGTTATTATTATGAATCTAACTCATATTATTAACCATATTATGCAGATATGATCGATAGGACTACAATTACTATACTCATTACTCTTATTATTATCAATCTAACTCATATTATTAGCCATATTATGCTTCAATGATCGATAGAACTACAATTACTATACTCATTACTCTTATTATTATCAATCTAACTCATATTATTAGCCATATTATGCTTATATTATCGATAGAACGACAAATACTATACTTATTACTCTTATTATTATCAATCTAACTCATATTATTAACCATATTATGCAGATATGATCGATAGAACTACAACTACAATACTCATAACTCTTATTATTATCAATCTAACTCATATTATTAACCATATTATGCAGATATGATCGACAGAACTACAATTACTATACTCATTACTCTTATTATTATCAATCTAACTCATATTATTAACCATATTATGCTAATATGATCGACAGAACGACAATTACTATACTTATTACACTCACTATTATCAATCTAACTCATATTATTAACCATATTATGCAGATATGATCGATAGCGCGACATTTACTATACTTATTACTCTTATTATTATCAACCTAACTCATATTATTAGCCATATTATGCTTACATGATCGATAGAACGACAGTTACTATACTTATTATTCTTATTTTTATCAACCCAACTCATATTATTCGCCATATTATGCTTATATGATCGATAGAACGGCAAATACTATACTCACTACTCTTAGTATTATCAACCTAACTCATATTATTAGCCATATTATGATTATATGATCGATAGAACGAGAATTACTATACTCACTACTCTTAGTATTATCAATCTAACTCATATTATTAGCCATATTATGCTTATATTATCGATAGAACGACAATTACTATACTTATTACTGTTATTATTATCAATCTGACTCATATTATTAGCCATATTATGCTTAAATGACCGATAGAACGACAATTACTATACTTATTACTCTTATTATTATCAATCTAACTCATATTATTAGCCATATTATGCTTATATGACCGATAGAACGACAAATACTATACTTATTACTCTTATTATTATCAATCTAACTCATATTAGTAGCCATATTATGCTTATATGATCGATAGAACGACAAATACTATACTTAGTACTCTTATTATTATTAATCTAACTGATATTATTAACCATATTATGCAGATATGATCGATAGAACTACAATTACAATACTTATTACTGTTATGATTATCAATCTGACTCATATTATTAGCCATATTGTGCTTAAATGACCGATAGAACGACAATTACTATACTTATTACTCTTATTATTATCAATCTAACTCATATTATTAGCCATATTATGCTTATATGATCGATAGAACGGCAAATACTATACTCACTACTCTTAGTATTATCAATCTAACTCATATTATTAGCCATATTATGCTTATATGATCGATAGAACGACAATTACTATACTTATTACTGTTATTATTATGAATCTAACTCATATTATTAACCATATTATGCAGATATGATCGATAGAACGAGAATTACTATACTCACTACTCTTAGTATTATCAATCTAACTCATATTATTAGCCATATTATGGTTATATTATCGATAGGACGACAATTACTATACTTATTACTGTTATTATTATGAATCTAACTCATATTATTAACCATATTATGCAGATATGATCGATAGGACTACAATTACTATACTCATTACTCTTATTATTATCAATCTAACTCATATTATTAGCCATATTATGCTTCAATGATCGATAGAACTACAATTACTATACTCATTACTCTTATTATTATCAATCTAACTCATATTATTAGCCATATTATGCTTATATGATCGATAGAACGAGAATTACTGTACTCACTACTCTTAGTATTATCAATCTAACTCATATTATTAGCCATATTATGCTTATATTATCGATAGAACGACAATTACTATACTTATTACTGTTATTATTATCAATCTGACTCATATTATTAGCCATATTATGCTTAAATGACCGATAGAACGACAATTACTATACTTATTACTCTTATTGTTATCAATCTAACTCATATTATTAGCCATATTATGTTTATATGATCGATAGAACGACAAATACTATACTTATTACTCTTATTATTATCAATCTAACTCATATTATTAACCATATTATGCTAATATGATCGACAGAACGACAATTACTATACTTATTACACTCACTATTATCAATCTAACTCATATTATTAACCATATTATGCAGATATGATCGATAGCGCGACATTTACTATACTTATTACTCTTATTATTATCAACCTAACTCATATTATTAGCCATATTATGCTTACATGAACGATAGAACGACAATTACTATACTTATTATTCTTATTTTTATCAACCCAACTCATATTATTCGCCATATTATGCTTATATGATCCATAGAACGACAAATACTATACTCACTACTCTTAGTATTATCAATCTAACTCATATTATTAGCCATATTATGATTATATGATCGATAGAACGAGAATTACTATACTCACTACTCTTAGTATTATCAGTCTAACTCATATTATTAGCCATATTATGCTTATATTATCGATAGAACGACAATTACAATACTTATTACTGTTATTATTATCAATCTGACTCATATTATTAGCCATATTATGCTTAAATGACCGATAGAACGACAATTACTATACTTATTACTCTTATTATTATCAATCTAACTCATATTATTAGCCATATTATGCTTATATGATCGATAGAACGGCAAATACTATACTCACTACTCTTAGTATTATCAATCTAACTCATATTATTAGCCATATTATGCTTATATGATCGATAGAACGACAATTACTATACTCACTACTCTTAGTATTTTCAATCTAACTCATATTATTAGCCATGTTATGATTATATGATCGATAGAACGACAATTACTATACTTATTACTGTTATTATTATGAATCTAACTCATATTATTAACCATATTATGCAGATATGATCGATAGAACGAGAATTACTATACTCACTACTCTTAGTATTATCAATCTAACTCATATTATTAGCCATATTATGGTTATATTATCGATAGAACGACAATTACTATACTTATTACTGTTATTATTATGAATCTAACTCATATTATTAACCATATTATGCAGATATGATCGATAGGACTACAATTACTATAATTATTACTCTTATTGTTATCAATCTAACTCATATTATTAGCCATATTATGTTTATATGATCGATAGAACGACAAATACTATACTTATTACTCTTATTATTATCAATCTAACTCATATTATTAACCATATTATGCTAATATGATCGACAGAACGACAATTACTATACTTATTACACTCACTATTATCAATCTAACTCATATTATTAACCATATTATGCAGATATGATCGATAGCGCGACATTTACTATACTTATTACTCTTATTATTATCAACCTAACTCATATTATTAGCCATATTATGCTTACATGAACGATAGAACGACAATTACTATACTTATTATTCTTATTTTTATCAACCCAACTCATATTATTCGCCATATTATGCTTATATGATCCATAGAACGACAAATACTATACTCACTACTCTTAGTATTATCAATCTAACTCATATTATTAGCCATATTATGATTATATGATCGATAGAACGAGAATTACTATACTCACTACTCTTAGTATTATCAATCTAACTCATATTATTAGCCATATTATGCTTATATTATCGATAGAACGACAATTACTATACTTATTACTGTTATTATTATCAATCTGACTCATATTATTAGCCATATTATGCTTAAATGACCGATAGAACGACAATTACTATACTTATTACTCTTATTATTATCAATCTAACTCATATTATTAGCCATATTATGCTTATATGATCGATAGAACGGCAAATACTATACTCACTACTCTTAGTATTATCAATCTAACTCATATTATTAGCCATATTATGCTTATATGATCGATAGAACGACAATTACTATACTCACTACTCTTAGTATTTTCAATCTAACTCATATTATTAGCCATGTTATGATTATATGATCGATAGAACGACAATTACTATACTTATTACTGTTATTATTATGAATCTAACTCATATTATTAACCATATTATGCAGATATGATCGATAGAACGAGAATTACTATACTCACTACTCTTAGTATTATCAATCTAACTCATATTATTAGCCATATTATGGTTATATTATCGATAGAACGACAATTACTATACTTATTACTGTTATTATTATGAATCTAACTCATATTATTAACCATATTATGCAGATATGATCGATAGGACTACAATTACTATACTCATTACTCTTATTATTATCAATCTAACTCATATTATTAGCCATATTATGCTTCAATGATCGATAGAACTACAATTACTATACTCATTACTCTTATTATTATCAATCTAACTCATATTATTAGCCATATTATGCTTATATTATCGATAGAACGACAAATACTATACTTATTACTCTTATTATTATCAATCTAACTCATATTATTAACCATATTATGCAGATATGATCGATAGAACTACAACTACAATACTCATAACTCTTATTATTATCAATCTAACTCATATTATTAACCATATTATGCAGATATGATCGATAGAACTACAACTACAATACTCATAACTCTTATTATTATCAATCTAACTCATATTATTAACCATATTATGCTAATATGATCGACAGAACGACAATTACTATACTTATTACACTCACTATTATCAATCTAACTCATATTATTAACCATATTATGCAGATATGATCGATAGCGCGACATTTACTATACTTATTACTCTTATTATTATCAACCTAACTCATATTATTAGCCATATTATGCTTACATGATCGATAGAACGACAGTTACTATACTTATTATTCTTATTTTTATCAACCCAACTCATATTATTCGCCATATTATGCTTATATGATCGATAGAACGGCAAATACTATACTCACTACTCTTAGTATTATCAATCTAACTCATATTATTAGCCATATTATGATTATATGATCGATAGAACGAGAATTACTATACTCACTACTCTTAGTATTATCAATCTAACTCATATTATTAGCCATATTATGCTTATATTATCGATAGAACGACAATTACTATACTTATTACTGTTATTATTATCAATCTGACTCATATTATTAGCCATATTATGCTTAAATGACCGATAGAACGACAATTACTATACTTATTACTCTTATTATTATCAATCTAACTCATATTATTAGCCATATTATGCTTATATGACCGATAGAACGACAAATACTATACTTATTACTCTTATTATTATCAATCTAACTCATATTAGTAGCCATATTATGCTTATATGATCGATAGAACGACAAATACTATACTTAGTACTCTTATTATTATTAATCTAACTGATATTATTAACCATATTATGCAGATATGATCGATAGAACTACAATTACAATACTTATTACTGTTATGATTATCAATCTGACTCATATTATTAGCCATATTGTGCTTAAATGACCGATAGAACGACAATTACTATACTTATTACTCTTATCATTATCAATCTAACTCATATTATTAGCCATATTATGCTTATATGATCGATAGAACGGCAAATACTATACTCACTACTCTTAGTATTATCAATCTAACTCATATTATTAGCCATATTATGCTTATATGATCGATAGAACGACAATTACTATACTTATTACTGTTATTATTATGAATCTAACTCATATTATTAACCATATTATGCAGATATGATCGATAGAACGAGAATTACTATACTCACTACTCTTAGTATTATCAATCTAACTCATATTATTAGCCATATTATGGTTATATTATCGATAGAACGACAATTACTATACTTATTACTGTTATTATTATGAATCTAACTCATATTATTAACCATATTATGCAGATATGATCGATAGGACTACAATTACTATACTCATTACTCTTATTATTATCAATCTAACTCATATTATTAGCCATATTATGCTTCAATGATCGATAGAACTACAATTACTATACTCATTACTCTTATTATTATCAATCTAACTCATATTATTAGCCATATTATGCTTATATGATCGATAGAACGAGAATTACTGTACTCACTACTCTTAGTATTATCAATCTAACTCATATTATTAGCCATATTATGCTTATATTATCGATAGAACGACAATTACTATACTTATTACTGTTATTATTATCAATCTGACTCATATTATTAGCCATATTATGCTTAAATGACCGATAGAACGACAATTACTATACTTATTACTCTTATTGTTATCAATCTAACTCATATTATTAGCCATATTATGTTTATATGATCGATAGAACGACAAATACTATACTTATTACTCTTATTATTATCAATCTAACTCATATTATTAACCATATTATGCAGATATGATCGATAGAACTACAACTACAATACTCATAACTCTTATTATTATCAATCTAACTCATATTATTAACCATATTATGCAGATATGATCGATAGAACTACAATTACTATACTCATTACTCTTATTATTATCAATCTAACTCATATTATTAACCATATTATGCTAATATGATCGACAGAACGACAATTACTATACTTATTACACTCACTATTATCAATCTAACTCATATTATTAACCATATTATGCAGATATGATCGATAGCGCGACATTTACTATACTTATTACTCTTATTATTATCAACCTAACTCATATTATTAGCCATATTATGCTTACATGATCGATAGAACGACAATTACTATACTTATTATTCTTATTTTTATCAACCCAACTCATATTATTCGCCATATTATGCTTATATGATCGATAGAACGGCAAATACTATACTCACTACTCTTAGTATTATCAATCTAACTCATATTATTAGCCATATTATGATTATATGATCGATAGAACGAGAATTACTATACTCACTACTCTTAGTATTATCAATCTAACTCATATTATTAGCCATATTATGCTTATATTATCGATAGAACGACAATTACAATACTTATTACTGTTATTATTATCAATCTGACTCATATTATTAGCCATATTATGCTTAAATGACCGATAGAACGACAATTACTATACTTATTACTCTTATTATTATCAATCTAACTCATATTATTAGCCATATTATGCTTATATGATCGATAGAAGGGCAAATACTATACTCACTACTCTTAGTATTATCAATCTAACTCATATTATTAGCCATATTATGCTTATATGATCGATAGAACGACAATTACTATACTCACTACTCTTAGTATTTTCAATCTAACTCATATTATTAGCCATGTTATGATTATATGATCGATAGAACGACAATTACTATACTTATTACTGTTATTATTATGAATCTAACTCATATTATTAACCATATTATGCAGATATGATCGATAGAACGAGAATTACTATACTCACTACTCTTAGTATTATCAATCTAACTCATATTATTAGCCATATTATGGTTATATTATCGATAGAACGACAATTACTATACTTATTACTGTTATTATTATGAATCTAACTCATATTATTAACCATATTATGCAGATATGATCGATAGGACTACAATTACTATACTCATTACTCTTATTATTATCAATCTAACTCATATTATTAGCCATATTATGCTTAAATGATCGATAGAACGACAATTACTATACTCATTACTCTTATTATTATCAATCTAACTCATATTATTAGCCATATTGTGCTTATATGATCGATAGAACGACAATTACTATACTTATTACTCTTATTATTATCAATCTAACTCGTATTATTAGCCATATTATGCTTATATGATCGATAGAACGATAAATACTATACTTATTACTCTTATTATTATCAATCTAACTCATATTATTAACCATATTATGCTAATATGATCGACAGAACGACAATTACTATACTTATTACACTCACTATTATCAATCTAACTCATATTATTAACCATATTATGCAGATATGATCGATAGCGCGACATTTACTATACTTATTACTCTTATTATTATCAACCTAACTCATATTATTAGCCATATTATGCTTACATGATCGATAGAACGACAATTACTATACTTATTATTCTTATTTTTATCAACCCAACTCATATTATTCGCCATATTATGCTTATATGATCCATAGAACGACAAATACAATACTCACTACTCTTAGTATTATCAATCTAACTCATATTATTAGCCATATTATGATTATATGATCGATAGAACGAGAATTACTATACTCACTACTCTTAGTATTATCAATCTAACTCATATTATTAGCCATATTATGCTTATATTATCGATAGAACGACAATTACTATACTTATTACTGTTATTATTATCAATCTGACTCATATTATTAGCCATATTATGCTTAAATGACCGATAGAACGACAATTACTATACTTATTACTCTTATTATTATCAATCTAACTCATATTATTAGCCATATTATGCTTATATGACCGATAGAACGACAAATACTATACTTATTACTCTTATTATTATCAATCTAACTCATATTAGTAGCCATATTATGCTTATATGATCGATAGAACGACAAATACTATACTTAGTACTCTTATTATTATTAATCTAACTGATATTATTAACCATATTATGCAGATATGATCGATAGAACTACAATTACTATACTCATTACTCTTATTATTATCAATCTAACTCATATTATTAGCCACATTATGCTTAAATGGTCGATAGAACTACAATTACTATACTCATTACTCTTATTATTATCAATCTAACTCATATTATTAGCCATATTATCTTTATATGATCGATAGAACGACAAATACTATACTTATTACTCTTATTATTATCAATCTAACTCATATTATTAGCCATATTATGCTTA
Source organism: Megachile rotundata (assembly GCF_050947335.1). Taxonomy (NCBI): domain Eukaryota; kingdom Metazoa; phylum Arthropoda; class Insecta; order Hymenoptera; family Megachilidae; genus Megachile; species Megachile rotundata. The sequence goes on along the minus strand of NW_027474929.1, from coordinate 4,544 downwards.
TATGATCGATAGAACGACAATTACTGTACTCACTACTCTTAGTCTTTGCAATCTAACTCATATTAATAGCCATGTTATGATTACATGATCGATAGAACGACAATTACTATACTTATTACTGTTATTATTATGAATCTAACTCATATTATTAACCATATTATGCAGATATGATCGATAGAACGAGAATTACTATACTCACTACTCTTAGTATTATCAATCTAACTCATATTATTAGCCATATTATGGTTATATTATCGATAGAACGACAATTACTATACTTATTACTGTTATTATTATGAATCTAACTCATATTATTAACCATATTATGCAGATATGATCGATAGGACTACAATTACTATACTCATTACTCTTATTATTATCAATCTAACTCATATTATTAGCCATATTATGCTTCAATGATCGATAGAACTACAATTACTATACTCATTACTCTTATTATTATCAATCTAACTCATATTATTAGCCATATTATGCTTATATGATCGATAGAAACGAGAATTACTGTACTCACTACTCTTAGTATTATCAATCTAACTCATATTATTAGCCATATTATGCTTATATTATCGATAGAACGACAATTACTATACTTATTACTGTTATTATTATCAATCTGACTCATATTATTAGCCATATTATGCTTAAATGACCGATAGAACGACAATTACTATACTTATTACTCTTATTGTTATCAATCTAACTCATATTATTAGCCATATTATGTTTATATGATCGATAGAACGACAAATACTATACTTATTACTCTTATTATTATCAATCTAACTCATATTATTAACCATATTATGCAGATATGATCGATAGAACTACAATTACTATACTCATAACTCTTATTATTATCAATCTAACTCATATTATTAGCCATATTATGCTTCAATGATCGATAGAACGAGAATTACTGTACTCACTACTCTTAGTATTATCAATCTAACTCATATTATTAGCCATATTATGCTTATATTATCGATAGAACGGCAGTTACTATACTTATTACTGTTATTATTATCAATCTGACTCATATTATTAGCCATATTATGCTTAAATGACCGATAGAACGACAATTACTATACTTATTACTCTTATTATTATCATTCTAACTCATATTATTAACCATATTATGCTTATATGATTGATAGAACGACTGTTACTATACTTATTATTCTTAGTTTTATCAACCCAACACATATTATTCGCCATATTATGCTTAAATGACCGATAGAACGACAATTACTATACTTATTACTCTTATTATTATCAATCTAACTCATATTATTAGCCATATTATGCTTAAATGATCGATAGAACGACAATTACTATACTTATTACTGTTATTATTATGAATCTAACTCATATTATTAACCATATTATGCAGATATGATCGATAGAACTACAATTACTATACTCATTACTCTTATTATTATCTATCTAACTCATATTATTAGCCATATTATGCTTATATTATCGCTAGAACGACAATTACTATACTTATTACTCTTATTATTATCAATCTAACTCATATTATTAGCCATATTATGCTTATATGATCGATAGAACGACAATTACTATACTTATTACTCTTATTATTATGAATCTAACTCGTATTATTAGCCATATTATGCATATATGATCGATAGAACGACAAATACTATACTTATTACTCTTATTATTATCAATCTAACTCATATTATTAACCATATTATGCAGATATGATCGATAGAACTACAATTACTATACTCATTACTCTTATTATTATCAATCTAACTCATATTATTAGCCATATTATGCTTAAATGATCGATAGAACGACAATTACTATACTCATTACTCTTATTATTATCAATCTAACTCATATTATTAGCCATACTGTGCTTATATGATCGATAGAACGACAATTACTATACTTATTACTCTTATTATTATCAATCTAACTCGTATTATTAGCCATATTATGCTTATATGATCGATAGAACGATAAATACTATACTTATTACTCTTATTATTATCAATCTAACTCATATTATTAACCATATTATGCAGATATGATCGATTGAACTACAATTACTATACTCATTACTCTTATTATTATCAATCTAACTCATATTATTAGCCATATTATGCTTCAATGATCGATAGAACGAGAATTACTGTACTCACTACTCTTAGTATTATCAATCTAACTCATATTATTAGCCATATTATGCTTATATTATCGATAGAACGGCAGTTACTATACTTATTACTGTTATTATTATCAATCTGACTCATATTATTAGCCATATTATGCTTAAATGACCGATAGAACGACAATTACTATACTTATTACTCTTATTATTATCATTCTAACTCATATTATTAACCATATTATGCTTATATGATCGATAGAACGACTGTTACTATACTTATTATTCTTAGTTTTATCAACCCAACTCATATTATTCGCCATATTATGCTTAAATGACCGATAGAACGACAATTACTATACTTATTACTCTTATTATTATCAATCTAACTCATATTATTAGCCATATTATGCTTAAATGATCGATAGAACGACAATTACTATACTTATTACTGTTATTATTATGAATCTAACTCATATTATTAACCATATTATGCAGATATGATCGATAGAACTACAATTACTATACTCATTACTCTTATTATTATCTATCTAACTCATATTATTAGCCATATTATGCTTATATTATCGCTAGAACGACAATTACTATACTTATTACTCTTATTATTATCAATCTAACTCATATTATTAGCCATATTATGCTTATATGATCGATAGAACGACAATTACTATACTTATTACTCTTATTATTATGAATCTAACTCGTATTATTAGCCATATTATGCATATATGATCGATAGAACGACAAATACTATACTTATTACTCTTATTATTATCAATCTAACTCATATTATTAACCATATTATGCAGATATGATCGATAGAACTACAATTACTATACTCATTACTCTTATTATTATCAATCTAACTCATATTATTAGCCATATTATGCTTAAATGATCGATAGAACGACAATTACTATACTCATTACTCTTATTATTATCAATCTAACTCATATTATTAGCCATATTGTGCTTATATGATCGATAGAACGACAATTACTATACTTATTACTCTTATTATTATCAATCTAACTCGTATTATTAGCCATATTATGCTTATATGATCGATAGAACGATAAATACTATACTTATTACTCTTATTATTATCAATCTAACTCATATTATTAACCATATTATGCAGATATGATCGATTGAACTACAATTACTATACTCATTACTCTTATTATTATCAATCTAACTCATATTATTAGCCATATTATGCTTCAATGATCGATAGAACGAGAATTACTGTACTCACTACTCTTAGTATTATCAATCTAACTCATATTATTAGCCATATTATGCTTATATTATCGATAGAACGGCAGTTACTATAGTTATTACTGTTATTATTATCAATCTGACTCATATTATTAGCCATATTATGCTTAAATGACCGATAGAACGACAATTACTATACTTATTACTCTTATTATTATCATTCTAACTCATATTATTAACCATATTATGCTTATATGATCGATAGAACGACTGTTACTATACTTATTATTCTTAGTTTTATCAACCCAACTCATATTATTCGCCATATTATGCTTAAATGACCGATAGAACGACAATTACTATACTTATTACTCTTATTATTATCAATCTAACTCATATTATAGCCATATTATGCTTAAATGATCGATAGACCGACAATTACTATACTTATTACTGTTATTATTATGAATCTAACTCATATTATTAACCATATTATGCAGATATGATCGATAGAACTACAATTACTATACTCATTACTCTTATTATTATCTATCTAACTCATATTATTAGCCATATTATGCTTATATTATCGCTAGAACGACAATTACTATACTTATTACTCTTATTATTATCAATCTAACTCATATTATTAGCCATATTATGCTTATATGATCGATAGAATGAGAATTGCTATACTCACTACTCTTAGTATTATCACTCTAACTCATATTATTAGCCTTATTATGCTTATATGATCGATAGAACGACAATTACTGTACTTATTACTCTTATTATTATCAATCTAACTCATATTATTAGCCATATTGTGCTCATATGAGCGATAGAACGACAATTACTATATTTATTACACTCACTATTATCAATCTAACTCATATTATTAGCCATATTATGCTTATATGATCGATAGAACGAGAATTACTATACTCACTACTCTTAGTATTATCAATCTAACTCATATTATTAGCCATATTATGCTTATATTATCGACAGAACGACAATTACTATACTTATTACTGTTATTATTATCAATCTGACTCATATTATTAGCCATATTATGCTTAAATGACCGATAGAACGACAATTACTATACTTATTACTCTTATTATTATCAATCTAACTCATA
>NW_027474928.1:0-22211 GCF_050947335.1 Megachile rotundata | reverse complement strand
AACTCATATTATTAGCCATATTATGCTTATATGATCGACAGAACGAGAATTACTATACTCACTACTCTTAGTATTATCAATCTAACTCATATTATTAGCCATATTATGCTTATATTATCGATAGAACGACAATTACAATACCTATTACTGTTATTATTATCAATCTAACTCATATTATTGGCCATATTATGGTTATATTATCGATAGAACGACAATTACTATACTTATTACTGTTAATATTATCAATCTAACTCATATTATTAGCCATATTATGCTTAAATGATCGATAGAACTACAATTTCTATACTCATTACTCTTATTATTATCAATCTAACTCATATTATTAGCCATATTATGCTTATATGATCGATAGAACGAGAATTACTATACTCACTACTCTTAGTATTATCAATCTAACTCATATTATTAGCCATATTATGTTTATATGATCGATAGAACGACAATTACTAAACTTGTTACTCTTATTGTTATCAATCTAACTCATATTATTAGCCATATTATGCTTATATGGTCGATAGAACGAGAATTACTATGCTCACTACTCTTAGTATTATCAATCTAACTCATATTATTAGCCATATTATGCTTATATTATCGATAGAACGACAATTACAATACCTATTACTGTTATTATTATCAATCTAACTCATATTATTAGGCATATTATGCTTAAATGATCGATAGAACTACAATTACTATACTCATTACTCTTATTATTATCAATCTAACTCATATTATTAGCCATATTATGCTTATATGATCGATAGAACGACAATTACTATACTCACTACTCTTAGTATTATCAATCTAACTCATATTATTAGCCATATTATGCTTATATTATCGATAGAACGACAATTACAATACCTATTACTGTTATTATTATCAATCTAACTCATATTATTAGCCATATTATGCTTATATTATCGATAGAACGACAACTACTATACTTATTACTGTTATTATTATCAATCTGACTCATATTATTACCCATATTATGCTTAAATGATCGATAGAACGACAATTACTATACTTATTACTCTTATTATTATCAATCTAACTCATATTATTAGCCATATTATGCTTAAATGATCGATAGAACTACAATTACTATACTCATTACTCTTATTGTTATCAATCTAACTCATATTATTAGCCATATTATGCTTCTATGATCGATAGAACGAGAATTACTATACTCACTACTCTTAGTATTATCAATCTAACTCATATTATTAGCCATACTATGCTTATATTATCGATAGAACTACAATTACTATACTCATTACTCTTATTATTATCAATCTAACTCATATTATTAGCCATATTATGCTTAAATGATCGATAGAACGACCATTACTATACTCATTACTCTTATTATTATCAATCTAACGCATATTATTAGCCATATTATGCTTACATGATCGATAGAACGAGAATTACTATACATATTACTGTTATTATTATCAATCTAACTCATATTATTGGCCATATTATGGTTATATTATCGATAGAACGACAATTACTATACTTGTTACTCTTATTATTATCAATCTAACTCATATTATTAGCCATATTATGCTTATATGATCGACAGAACGAGAATTACTATACTCACTACTCTTAGTATTATCAATCTAACTCATATTATTAGCCATATTATGCTTATATTATCGATAGAACGACAATTACAATACCTATTACTGTTATTATTATCAATCTAACTCATATTATTGGCCATATTATGGTTATATTATCGATAGAACGACAATTACTATACTTATTACTGTTAATATTATCAATCTAACTCATATTATTAGCCATATTATGCTTAAATGATCGATAGAACTACAATTTCTATACTCATTACTCTTAATATTATCAATCTAACTCATATTATTAGCCATATTATGCTTATATGATCGATAGAACGAGAATTACTATACTCACTACTCTTAGTATTATCAATCTAACTCATATTATTAGCCATATTATGTTTATATGATCGATAGAACGACAATTACTAAACTTGTTACTCTTATTGTTATCAATCTAACTCATATTATTAGCCATATTATGCTTATATGGTCGATAGAACGAGAATTACTATACTCACTACTCTTAGTATTATCAATCTAACTCATATTATTAGCCATATTATGCTTATATTATCGATAGAACGACAATTACAATACCTATTACTGTTATTATTATCAATCTAACTCATATTATTAGCCATATTATGCTTAAATGATCGATAGAACTACAATTACTATACTCATTACTCTTATTGTTATCAATCTAACTCATATTATTAGCCATATTATGCTTATATGATCGATAGAACTACAAATACTATACTTATTACTCTTATTATTATCAATCTAACTCATATTATTAGCCATATTATGCTTATATGATCGATAGAACGACAATTACTATACTCACTACTCTTAGTATTATCAATCTAACTCATATTATTAGCCATATTATGCTTATATTATCGATAGAACGACAATTACTATACATATTACTGTTATTATTATCAATCTAACTCATATTATTGGCCATATTATGGTTATATTATCGATAGAACGACAATTACTATACTTGTTACTCTTATTATTATCAATCTAACTCATATTATTAGCCATATTATGCTTATATGATCGACAGAACGAGAATTACTATACTCACTACTCTTAGTATTATCAATCTAACTCATATTATTAGCCATATTATGCTTATATTATCGATAGAACGACAATTACAATACCTATTACTGTTATTATTATCAATCTAACTCATATTATTGGCCATATTATGGTTATATTATCGATAGAACGACAATTACTATACTTATTACTGTTAATATTATCAATCTAACTCATATTATTAGCCATATTATGCTTAAATGATCGATAGAACTACAATTTCTATACTCATTACTCTTATTATTATCAATCTAACTCATATTATTAGCCATATTATGCTTATATGATCGATAGAACGAGAATTACTATACTCACTACTCTTAGTATTATCAATCTAACTCATATTATTAGCCATATTATGTTTATATGATCGATAGAACGACAATTACTAAACTTGTTACTCTTATTGTTATCAATCTAACTCATATTATTAGCCATATTATGCTTATATGGTCGATAGAACGAGAATTACTATACTCACTACTCTTAGTATTATCAATCTAACTCATATTATTAGCCATATTATGCTTATATTATCGATAGAACGACAATTACAATACCTATTACTGTTATTATTATCAATCTAACTCATATTATTAGGCATATTATGCTTAAATGATCGATAGAACTACAATTACTATACTCATTACTCTTATTATTATCAATCTAACTCATATTATTAGCCATATTATGCTTATATGATCGATAGAACGACAATTACTATACTCACTACTCTTAGTATTATCAATCTAACTCATATTATTAGCCATATTATGCTTATATTATCGATAGAACGACAATTACAATACCTATTACTGTTATTATTATCAATCTAACTCATATTATTAGCCATATTATGCTTATATTATCGATAGAACGACAACTACTATACTTATTACTGTTATTATTATCAATCTGACTCATATTATTACCCATATTATGCTTAAATGATCGATAGAACGACAATTACTATACTTATTACTCTTATTATTATCAATCTAACTCATATTATTAGCCATATTATGCTTAAATGATCGATAGAACTACAATTACTATACTCATTACTCTTATTGTTATCAATCTAACTCATATTATTAGCCATATTATGCTTCTATGATCGATAGAACGAGAATTACTATACTCACTACTCTTAGTATTATCAATCTAACTCATATTATTAGCCATACTATGCTTATATTATCGATAGAACGACAATTACAATACCTATTACTGTTATTATTATCAATCTAACTCATATTATTAGCCATATTATGCTCAAATGATCGATAGAACGACAAATACTATACTTATTACTCTTATTATTATCAATCTAACTCATATTATTAACCATATTATGCAGATATGATCGATAGAACTACAATTACTATACTCATTACTCTTATTATTATCAATCTAACTCATATTATTAGCCATATTATGCTTAAATGATCGATAGAACGACCATTACTATACTCATTACTCTTATTATTATCAATCTAACGCATATTATTAGCCATATTATGCTTACATGATCGATAGAACGAGAATTACTATACTCACTACTCTTAGTATTATCAATCTAACTCATATTATTAGCCATATTATGCTTATATGATCGATAGAACGACAATTACCAAACTTGTTACTCTTACTGTTGTCAATCTAACTCATATTATTAGTCATATTATGCTTATATGATCGATAGAACGAGAATTACTATACTCACTACTCTTAGTATTATCAATCTAACTCATATTATTAGCCATACTATGCTTATATTATCGATAGAACGACAATTACAATACCTATTACTGTTATTTTTATCAATCTAACTCATATTATTAGCCATATTATGCTCAAATGATCGATAGAACGACAAATACTATACTTATTACTCTTATTATTATCAATCTAACTCATATTATTAACCATATTATGCAGATATGATCGATAGAACTACAATTACTATACTCATTACTCTTATTATTATCAATCTAACTCATATTATTAGCCATATTATGCTTAAATGATCGATAGAACGACCATTACTATACTCATTACTCTTATTATTATCAATCTAACGCATATTATTAGCCATATTATGCTTGTATGATCGATAGAACGTCTATTACTATACTTATTACACTTATTATTATCAATGTAACTCATATTATTAGCCATATTATGCTTATATGATCGATAGAACGACAATTACTATACTTATTACTCTTATTATTATCAATCTAACTCATATTATTAGCCATATTGTGCTTATATGAGCGATAGAACGACAATTACTATACTTATTTCTCTTATTATTATCAATCTAACTCATATTGTTAGCCATATTATGCTTATGTGATCGATAGAACGACAATTACTATACTCACTACTCTTAGTATTATCAATCTAACTCATATTATTAGCCATATTATGCTTATATTATCAATAGAACGACAATTACTATACTTATTACTGTTATTATTATCAATCTAACTCATATTATTGGCCATATTATGGTTATATTATCGATAGAACGACAATTACTATACTTATTACTGTTATTATTATCAATCTAACTCATATTATTGGCCATCTTATGGTTATATTATCGATAGAACGACAATTGCTATACTTATTACTGTTATTATTATCAATCTAACTCATATTATTAGCCATATTATGCTTAAATGGTCGATAGAACTACAATTTCTATACTCATTACTCTTATTATTATCAATCTAACTCATATTATTAGCCATATTATGCTTATATGATCGATAGAACGAGAATTACTATACTCACTACTCTTAGTATTATCAATCTAACTCATATTATTAGCCATATTATGCTTATATGATCGATAGAACGACAATTACTATACTCACTACTCTTAGTATTATCAATCTAACTCATATTATTAGCCATATTATGCTTATATTATCGATAGAACGACAATTACTATACTTATTACTGTTATTATTATCAATCTAACTCATATTATTGGCCATCTTATGGTTATATTATCGATAGAACGACAATTACTATACTTATTACTGTTATTATTATCAATCTAACTCATATTATTAGCCATATTATGCTTAAATGGTCGATAGAACTACAATTTCTATACTCATTACTCTTATTATTATCAATCTAACTCATATTATTAGCCATATTATGCTTATATGATCGATAGAACGAGAATTACTATACCCACTACTCTTAGTATTATCAATCTAACTCATATTATTAGCCTTATTATGCTTATATGATCGATAGAACGACAATTACTAAACTTGTTACTCTTATTGTTATCAATCTAACTCATATTATTAGCCATATTATGCTTATATGATCGATAGAACGAGAATTACTATACTCACTACTCTTAGTATTATCAATCTAACTCATATTATTAGCCATGCTATGGTTATATTATCGATAGAACGACAATTACAATACCTATTACTGTTATTATTATCAATCTAACTCATATTATTAGCCATATTATGCTCAAATGATCGATAGAACGACAATCACTATACTTATTACTCTTATTATTATCAATCTAACTCATATTATTAGCCATGTTACGCTTATATGATCGATAGAACGACAAATACTATACTTATTACTCTTATTATTATCAATCTAACTCATATTATTAACCATATTATGCAGATATGATCGATAGAACTACAATTACTATACTCATTACTCTTATTATTATCAATCTAACTCATATTATTAGCCATATTATGCTTAAATGATCGATAGAACGACCATTACTATACTCATTACTCTTATTATTATCAATCTAACTCGTATTATTAGCCATATTATGCTTATATGATCGATAGAATGAGAATTACTATACTCACTACTCTTAGTATTATCACTCTAACTCATATTATTAGCCATATTATGCTTATATTATCGATAGAACGACAATTACTATACTCACTACTCTTAGTATTATCAATCTAACTCATATTATTAGCCATATTATGCTTATATTATCGATAGAACGACAATTACTATACTTATTACTGTTATTATTATCAATCTAACTCATATTATTGGCCATCTTATGGTTATATTATCGATAGAACGACAATTACTATACTTATTACTGTTATTATTATCAATCTAACTCATATTATTAGCCATATTATGCTTAAATGGTCGATAGAACTACAATTTCTATACTCATTACTCTTATTATTATCAATCTAACTCATATTATTAGCCATATTATGCTTATATGATCGATAGAACGAGAATTACTATACTCACTACTCTTAGTATTATCAATCTAACTCATATTATTAGCCATATTATGCTTATATGATCGATAGAACGACAATTAGTAAACTTGTTACTCTTATTGTTATCAATCTAACTCATATTATTAGCCATATTATGCTTATATGATCGATAGAACGAGAATTACTATACTCACTACTCTTAGTATTATCAATCTAACTCATATTATTAGCCATATTATGCTTATATGATCGATAGAACGACAATTACTATACTCACTACTATTAGTATTATCAATCTAACTCATATTATTAGCCATATTATGCTTATATGATCGATAGAACGACAATTACTATACTTATTACTCTTATTATTATCAATCTAACTCATATTATTAGCCATATTGTGCTTATATGAGCGATAGAACGACAATTACTATACTTATTACTCTTATTATTATCAATCTAACTCATATTATTAGCCATATTATGCTTAAATGATCGATAGAACGACAAGTACTATACTTATTACTCTTATTATTATCAATCTAACTCGTATTATTAGCCATATTATGCTTATATGATCGATAGAACGAGAATTACTATACTCACTACTCTTAGCATTATCAATCTAACTCATATTATTAGCCATATTATGCTTATATGATCGATAGAACGACAATTACTAAACTTGTTACTCTTATTGTTGTCAATCTAACTCATATTATTAGCCATATTATGCTTATATGATCGATAGAACGAGAATTACTATACTCACTACTCTTAGTATTATCAATCTAACTCATATTATTAGCCATACTATGCTTATATTATCGATAGAACGACAATTACAATACCTATTACTGTTATTATTATCAATCTAACTCATATTATTAGCCATATTATGCTCAAATGATCGATAGAACGACAAATACTATACTTATTACTCTTATTATTATCAATCTAACTCATATTATTAACCATATTATGCAGATATGATCGATAGAACTACAATTACTATACTCATTACTCTTATTATTATCAATCTAACTCATATTACTAGCCATATTATGCTTAAATGATCGATAGAACGACCATTACTATACTCATTACTCTTATTATTATCAATCTAACTCATATTATTAGCCATATTATGCTTATATGATCGATAGAACGACAATTACTATACTCACTACTCTTAGTATTATCAATCTAACTCATATTATTAGCCATATTATGCTTATATTATCGATAGAACGACAATTACTATACTTATTACTGTTATTATTATCAATCTAACTCATATTATTGGCCATATTATGGTTATATTATCGATAGAACGACAATTACTATACTTATTACTGTTATTATTATCAATCTAACTCATATTATTAGCCATATTATGCTTAAATGGTCGATAGAACTTCAATTTCTATACTCATTACTCTTATTATTATCAATCTAACTCATATTATTAGCCATATTATGCTTATATGATCGATAGAACGAGAATTACTATACTCACTACTCTTAGTATTATCAATCTAACTCATATTATTAGCCATATTATGCTTATATGATCGATAGAACGACAATTACTAAACTTGTTACTCTTATTGTTATCAATCTAACTCATATTATTAGCCATATTATGCTTATATGATCGATAGAACGAGAATTACTATACTCACTACTCTTATTATTATCAATCTAACTCATATTATTAACCATATTATGCAGATATGATCGATAGAACTACAATTACTATACTCATTACTCTTATTATTATCAATCTAACTCATATTATTAGCCATATTATGCTTAAATGATCGATAGAACGACCATTACTATACTCATTACTCTTACTATTATCAATCTAACGCATATTATTAGCCATATTATGCTTATATGATCGATAGAACGAGAATTACTATACTCACTACTCTTAGTATTATCAATCTAACTCATATTATTAGCCATATTATGCTTATATGATCGATAGAACGACAATTACTAAACTTGTTACTCTTATTGTTGTCAATCTAACTCATATTATTAGCCATACTATGCTTATATGATCGATAGAACGAGAATTACTATACTCACTACTCTTAGTATTATCAATCTAACTCATATTATTAGCCATACTATGCTTATATTATCGATAGACCGACAATTACAATACCTATTACTGTTATTATTATCAATCTAACTCATATTATTAGCCATATTATGCTCAAATGATCGATAGAACGACAAATACTATACTTATTACTCTTATTATTATCAATCTAACTCATATTATTAACCATATTATGCAGATATGATCGATAGAACTACAATTACTATACTCATTACTCTTATTATTATCAATCTAACTCATATTACTCGCCATATTATGCTTAAATGATCGATAGAACGACCATTACTATACTCATTACTCTTATCATTATCAATCTAACGCATATTATTAGCCATATTATGCTTATATGATCGATAGAACGTCTATTACTATACTTATTACACTTATTATTATCAATGTAACTCATATTATTAGCCATATTATGCTTATATGATGGATAGAACGACAATTACTATACTTATTACTCTTATTATTATCAATCTAACTCGTATTATTAGCCATATTATGCTTATATGATCGATAGAACGACAAATACTATACTTATTACTCTTATTATTATCAATCTAACTCATATTATTAGCCATATTATGCTTATATGATCGATAGAACGAGAATTACTATACTCACTACTCTTAGTATTATCAATCTAACTCATATTATTAGCCATATTATGCTTATATGATCGATAGAACGACAATTACTATACTCACTACTCTTAGTATTATCAATCTAACTCATATTATTAGCCATATTATGCTTATATTATCGATAGAACGACAATTACTATACTTATTACTGTTATTATTATCAATCTAACTCATATTATTGGCCATCTTATGGTTATATTATCGATAGAACGACAATTACTATACTTATTACTGTTATTATTATCAATCTAACTCATATTATTAGCCATATTATGCTTAAATGGTCGATAGAACTACAATTTCTATACTCATTACTCTTATTATTATCAATCTAACTCATATTATTAGCCATATTATGCTTATATGATCGATAGAACGAGAATTACTATACTCACTACTCTTAGTATTATCAATCTAACTCATATTATTAGCCATATTATGCTTATATGATCGATAGAACGACAATTAGTAAACTTGTTACTCTTATTGTTATCAATCTAACTCATATTATTAGCCATATTATGCTTATATGATCGATAGAACGAGAATTACTATACTCACTACTCTTAGTATTATCAATCTAACTCATATTATTAGCCATATTATGCTTATATGATCGATAGAACGACAATTACTATACTCACTACTATTAGTATTATCAATCTAACTCATATTATTAGCCATATTATGCTTATATGATCGATAGAACGACAATTACTATACTTATTACTCTTATTATTATCAATCTAACTCATATTATTAGCCATATTGTGCTTATATGAGCGATAGAACGACAATTACTATACTTATTACTCTTATTATTATCAATCTAACTCATATTATTAGCCATATTGTGCTTATATGAGCGATAGAACGACAATTACTATACTTATTACTCTTATTATTATCAATCTAACTCATATTATTAGCCATATTATGCTTAAATGATCGATAGAACGACAATTACTATACTTATTACTCTTATTATTATCAATCTAACTCGTATTATTAGCCATATTATGCTTATATGATCGATAGAACGAGAATTACTATACTCACTACTCTTAGCATTATCAATCTAACTCATATTATTAGCCATATTATGCTTATATGATCGATAGAACGACAATTACTAAACTTGTTACTCTTATTGTTGTCAATCTAACTCATATTATTAGCCATATTATGCTTATATGATCGATAGAACGAGAATTACTATACTCACTACTCTTAGTATTATCAATCTAACTCATATTATTAGCCATATTATGCTTATATGATCGATAGAACGACAATTAGTAAACTTGTTACTCTTATTGTTATCAATCTAACTCATATTATTAGCCATATTATGCTTATATGATCGATAGAACGAGAATTACTATACTCACTACTCTTAGTATTATCAATCTAACTCATATTATTAGCCATATTATGCTTATATGATCGATAGAACGACAATTACTATACTCACTACTATTAGTATTATCAATCTAACTCATATTATTAGCCATATTATGCTTATATGATCGATAGAACGACAATTACTATACTTATTACTCTTATTATTATCAATCTAACTCATATTATTAGCCATATTGTGCTTATATGAGCGATAGAACGACAATTACTATACTTATTACTCTTATTATTATCAATCTAACTCATATTATTAGCCATATTATGCTTAATTGATCGATAGAACGACAATTACTATACTTATTACTCTTATTATTATCAATCTAACTCGTATTATTAGCCATATTATGCTTATATTATCGATAGAACGACAATTACAATACCTATTACTGTTATTATTATCAATCTAACTCATATTATTGGCCATATTATGGTTATATTATCGATAGAACGACAATTACTATACTTATTACTGTTAATATTATCAATCTAACTCATATTATTAGCCATATTATGCTTAAATGATCGATAGAACTACAATTTCTATACTCATTACTCTTAATATTATCAATCTAACTCATATTATTAGCCATATTATGCTTATATGATCTTTAGAACGAGAATTACTATACTCACTACTCTTAGTATTATCAATCTAACTCATATTATTAGCCATATTATGTTTATATGATCGATAGAACGACAATTACTAAACTTGTTACTCTTATTGTTATCAATCTAACTCATATTATTAGCCATATTATGCTTATATGGTCGATAGAACGAGAATTACTATACTCACTACTCTTAGTATTATCAATCTAACTCATATTATTAGCCATATTATGCTTATATTATCGATAGAACGACAATTACAATACCTATTACTGTTATTATTATCAATCTAACTCATATTATTAGCCATATTATGCTTAAATGATCGATAGAACTACAATTACTATACTCATTACTCTTATTGTTATCAATCTAACTCATATTATTAGCCATATTATGCTTATATGATCGATAGAACTACAAATACTATACTTATTACTCTTATTATTATCAATCTAACTCATATTATTAGCCATATTATGCTTATATGATCGATAGAACGACAATTACTATACTCACTACTCTTAGTATTATCAATCTAACTCATATTATTAGCCATATTATGCTTATATTATCGATAGAACGACAATTACTATACATATTACTGTTATTATTATCAATCTAACTCATATTATTGGCCATATTATGGTTATATTATCGATAGAACGACAATTACTATACTTATTACTGTTAATATTATCAATCTAACTCATATTATTAGCCATATTATGCTTAAATGATCGATAGAACTACAATTTCTATACTCATTACTCTTATTATTATCAATCTAACTCATATTATTAGCCATATTATGCTTATATGATCGATAGAACGAGAATTACTATACTCACTACTCTTAGTATTATCAATCTAACTCATATTATTAGCCATATTATGTTTATATGATCGATAGAACGACAATTACTAAACTTGTTACTCTTATTGTTATCAATCTAACTCATATTATTAGCCATATTATGCTTATATGGTCGATAGAACGAGAATTACTATGCTCACTACTCTTAGTATTATCAATCTAACTCATATTATTAGCCATATTATGCTTATATTATCGATAGAACGACAATTACAATACCTATTACTGTTATTATTATCAATCTAACTCATATTATTAGGCATATTATGCTTAAATGATCGATAGAACTGCAATTACTATACTCATTACTCTTATTATTATCAATCTAACTCATATTATTAGCCATATTATGCTTATATGATCGATAGAACGACAATTACTATACTCACTACTCTTAGTATTATCAATCTAACTCATATTATTAGCCATATTATGCTTATATTATCGATAGAACGACAATTACAATACCTATTACTGTTATTATTATCAATCTAACTCATATTATTAGCCATATTATGCTTATATTATCGATAGAACGACAACTACTATACTTATTACTGTTATTATTATCAATCTGACTCATATTATTACCCATATTATGCTTAAATGATCGATAGAACGACAATTACTATACTTATTACTCTTATTATTATCAATCTAACTCATATTATTAGCCATATTATGCTTAAATGATCGATAGAACTACAATTACTATACTCATTACTCTTATTGTTATCAATCTAACTCATATTATTAGCCATATTATGCTTCTATGATCGATAGAACGAGAATTACTATACTCACTACTCTTAGTATTATCAATCTAACTCATATTATTAGCCATACTATGCTTATATTATCGATAGAACGACAATTACAATACCTATTACTGTTATTATTATCAATCTAACTCATATTATTAGCCATATTATGCTCAAATGATCGATAGAACGACAAATACTATACTTATTACTCTTATTATTATCAATCTAACTCATATTATTAACCATATTATGCAGATATGATCGATAGAACTACAATTACTATACTC
Source organism: Megachile rotundata (assembly GCF_050947335.1). Lineage (NCBI taxonomy): Eukaryota > Metazoa > Arthropoda > Insecta > Hymenoptera > Megachilidae > Megachile > Megachile rotundata. Next base: position 8,456 of record NW_027474928.1, on the reverse strand, counting down.
ATTACTCTTATTATTATCAATCTAACTCATATTATTAGCCATATTATGCTTAAATGATCGATAGAACGACCATTACTATACTCATTACTCTTATTATTATCAATCTAACGCATATTATTAGCCATATTATGCTTACATGATCGATAGAACGAGAATTACTATACATATTACTGTTATTATTATCAATCTAACTCATATTATTGGCCATATTATGGTTATATTATCGATAGAACGACAATTACTATACTTGTTACTCTTATTATTATCAATCTAACTCATATTATTAGCCATATTATGCTTATATGATCGACAGAACGAGAATTACTATACTCACTACTCTTAGTATTATCAATCTAACTCATATTATTAGCCATATTATGCTTATATTATCGATAGAACGACAATTACAATACCTATTACTGTTATTATTATCAATCTAACTCATATTATTGGCCATATTATGGTTATATTATCGATAGAACGACAATTACTATACTTATTACTGTTAATATTATCAATCTAACTCATATTATTAGCCATATTATGCTTAAATGATCGATAGAACTACAATTTCTATACTCATTACTCTTAATATTATCAATCTAACTCATATTATTAGCCATATTATGCTTATATGATCGATAGAACGAGAATTACTATACTCACTACTCTTAGTATTATCAATCTAACTCATATTATTAGCCATATTATGTTTATATGATCGATAGAACGACAATTACTAAACTTGTTACTCTTATTGTTATCAATCTAACTCATATTTTTAGCCATATTATGCTTATATGGTCGATAGAACGAGAATTACTATACTCACTACTCTTAGTATTATCAATCTAACTCATATTATTAGCCATATTATGCTTATATTATCGATAGAACGACAATTACAATACCTATTACTGTTATTATTATCAATCTAACTCATATTATTAGCCATATTATGCTTAAATGATCGATAGAACTACAATTACTATACTCATTACTCTTATTGTTATCAATCTAACTCATATTATTAGCCATATTATGCTTATATGATCGATAGAACTACAAATACTATACTTATTACTCTTATTATTATCAATCTAACTCATATTATTAGCCATATTATGCTTATATGATCGATAGAACGACAATTACTATACTCACTACTCTTAGTATTATCAATCTAACTCATATTATTAGCCATATTATGCTTATATTATCGATAGAACGACAATTACTATACATATTACTGTTATTATTATCAATCTAACTCATATTATTGGCCATATTATGGTTATATTATCGATAGAACGACAATTACTATACTTGTTACTCTTATTATTATCAATCTAACTCATATTATTAGCCATATTATGCTTATATGATCGACAGAACGAGAATTACTATACTCACTACTCTTAGTATTATCAATCTAACTCATATTATTAGCCATATTATGCTTATATTATCGATAGAACGACAATTACAATACCTATTACTGTTATTATTATCAATCTAACTCATATTATTGGCCATATTATGGTTATATTATCGATAGAACGACAATTACTATACTTATTACTGTTAATATTATCAATCTAACTCATATTATTAGCCATATTATGCTTAAATGATCGATAGAACTACAATTTCTATACTCATTACTCTTATTATTATCAATCTAACTCATATTATTAGCTATATTATGCTTATATGATCGATAGAACGAGAATTACTATACTCACTACTCTTAGTATTATCAATCTAACTCATATTATTAGCCATATTATGTTTATATGATCGATAGAACGACAATTACTAAACTTGTTACTCTTATTGTTATCAATCTAACTCATATTATTAGCCATATTATGCTTATATGGTCGATAGAACGAGAATTACTATACTCACTACTCTTAGTATTATCAATCTAACTCATATTATTAGCCATATTATGCTTATATTATCGATAGAACGACAATTACAATACCTATTACTGTTATTATTATCAATCTAACTCATATTATTAGGCATATTATGCTTAAATGATCGATAGAACTACAATTACTATACTCATTACTCTTATTATTATCAATCTAACTCATATTATTAGCCATATTATGCTTATATGATCGATAGAACGACAATTACTATACTCACTACTCTTAGTATTATCAATCTAACTCATATTATTAGCCATATTATGCTTATATTATCGATAGAACGACAATTACAATACCTATTACTGTTATTATTATCAATCTAACTCATATTATTAGCCATATTATGCTTATATTATCGATAGAACGACAACTACTATACTTATTACTGTTATTATTATCAATCTGACTCATATTATTACCCATATTATGCTTAAATGATCGATAGAACGACAATTACTATACTTATTACTCTTATTATTATCAATCTAACTCATATTATTAGCCATATTATGCTTAAATGATCGATAGAACTACAATTACTATACTCATTACTCTTATTGTTATCAATCTAACTCATATTATTAGCCATATTATGCTTCTATGATCGATAGAACGAGAATTACTATACTCACTACTCTTAGTATTATCAATCTAACTCATATTATTAGCCATACTATGCTTATATTATCGATAGAACGACAATTACAATACCTATTACTGTTATTATTATCAATCTAACTCATATTATTAGCCATATTATGCTCAAATGATCGATAGAACGACAAATACTATACTTATTACTCTTATTATTATCAATCTAACTCATATTATTAACCATATTATGCAGATATGATCGATAGAACTACAATTACTATACTCATTACTCTTATTATTATCAATCTAACTCATATTATTAGCCATATTATGCTTAAATGATCGATAGAACGACCATTACTATACTCATTACTCTTATTATTATCAATCTAACGCATATTATTAGCCATATTATGCTTACATGATCGATAGAACGAGAATTACTATACTCACTACTCTTAGTATTATCAATCTAACTCATATTATTAGCCATATTATGCTTATATGATCGATAGAACGACAATTACCAAACTTGTTACTCTTACTGTTGTCAATCTAACTCATATTATTAGTCATATTATGCTTATATGATCGATAGAACGAGAATTACTATACTCACTACTCTTAGTATTATCAATCTAACTCATATTATTAGCCATACTATGCTTATATTATCGATAGAACGACAATTACAATACCTATTACTGTTATTTTTATCAATCTAACTCATATTATTAGCCATATTATGCTCAAATGATCGATAGAACGACAAATACTATACTTATTACTCTTATTATTATCAATCTAACTCATATTATTAACCATATTATGCAGATATGATCGATAGAACTACAATTACTATACTCATTACTCTTATTATTATCAATCTAACTCATATTATTAGCCATATTATGCTTAAATGATCGATAGAACGACCATTACTATACTCATTACTCTTATTATTATCAATCTAACGCATATTATTAGCCATATTATGCTTGTATGATCGATAGAACGTCTATTACTATACTTATTACACTTATTATTATCAATGTAACTCATATTATTAGCCATATTATGCTTATATGATCGATAGAACGACAATTACTATACTTATTACTCTTATTATTATCAATCTAACTCATATTATTAGCCATATTGTGCTTATATGAGCGATAGAACGACAATTACTATACTTATTTCTCTTATTATTATCAATCTAACTCATATTGTTAGCCATATTATGCTTATGTGATCGATAGAACGACAATTACTATACTCACTACTCTTAGTATTATCAATCTAACTCATATTATTAGCCATATTATGCTTATATTATCAATAGAACGACAATTACTATACTTATTACTGTTATTATTATCAATCTAACTCATATTATTGGCCATATTATGGTTATATTATCGATAGAACGACAATTACTATACTTATTACTGTTATTATTATCAATCTAACTCATATTATTGGCCATCTTATGGTTATATTATCGATAGAACGACAATTGCTATACTTATTACTGTTATTATTATCAATCTAACTCATATTATTAGCCATATTATGCTTAAATGGTCGATAGAACTACAATTTCTATACTCATTACTCTTATTATTATCAATCTAACTCATATTATTAGCCATATTATGCTTATATGATCGATAGAACGAGAATTACTATACTCACTACTCTTAGTATTATCAATCTAACTCATATTATTAGCCATATTATGCTTATATGATCGATAGAACGACAATTACTATACTCACTACTCTTAGTATTATCAATCTAACTCATATTATTAGCCATATTATGCTTATATTATCGATAGAACGACAATTACTATACTTATTACTGTTATTATTATCAATCTAACTCATATTATTGGCCATCTTATGGTTATATTATCGATAGAACGACAATTACTATACTTATTACTGTTATTATTATCAATCTAACTCATATTATTAGCCATATTATGCTTAAATGGTCGATAGAACTACAATTTCTATACTCATTACTCTTATTATTATCAATCTAACTCATATTATTAGCCATATTATGCTTATATGATCGATAGAACGAGAATTACTATACCCACTACTCTTAGTATTATCAATCTAACTCATATTATTAGCCTTATTATGCTTATATGATCGATAGAACGACAATTACTAAACTTGTTACTCTTATTGTTATCAATCTAACTCATATTATTAGCCATATTATGCTTATATGATCGATAGAACGAGAATTACTATACTCACTACTCTTAGTATTATCAATCTAACTCATATTATTAGCCATGCTATGGTTATATTATCGATAGAACGACAATTACAATACCTATTACTGTTATTATTATCAATCTAACTCATATTATTAGCCATATTATGCTCAAATGATCGATAGAACGACAATCACTATACTTATTACTCTTATTATTATCAATCTAACTCATATTATTAGCCATGTTATGCTTATATGATCGATAGAACGACAAATACTATACTTATTACTCTTATTATTATCAATCTAACTCATATTATTAACCATATTATGCAGATATGATCGATAGAACTACAATTACTATACTCATTACTCTTATTATTATCAATCTAACTCATATTATTAGCCATATTATGCTTAAATGATCGATAGAACGACCATTACTATACTCATTACTCTTATTATTATCAATCTAACTCGTATTATTAGCCATATTATGCTTATATGATCGATAGAATGAGAATTACTATACTCACTACTCTTAGTATTATCACTCTAACTCATATTATTAGCCATATTATGCTTATATTATCGATAGAACGACAATTACTATACTCACTACTCTTAGTATTATCAATCTAACTCATATTATTAGCCATATTATGCTTATATTATCGATAGAACGACAATTACTATACTTATTACTGTTATTATTATCAATCTAACTCATATTATTGGCCATCTTATGGTTATATTATCGATAGAACGACAATTACTATACTTATTACTGTTATTATTATCAATCTAACTCATATTATTAGCCATATTATGCTTAAATGGTCGATAGAACTACAATTTCTATACTCATTACTCTTATTATTATCAATCTAACTCATATTATTAGCCATATTATGCTTATATGATCGATAGAACGAGAATTACTATACTCACTACTCTTAGTATTATCAATCTAACTCATATTATTAGCCATATTATGCTTATATGATCGATAGAACGACAATTAGTAAACTTGTTACTCTTATTGTTATCAATCTAACTCATATTATTAGCCATATTATGCTTATATGATCGATAGAACGAGAATTACTATACTCACTACTCTTATTATTATCAATCTAACTCATATTATTAACCATATTATGCAGATATGATCGATAGAACTACAATTACTATACTCATTACTCTTATTATTATCAATCTAACTCATATTATTAGCCATATTATGCTTAAATGATCGATAGAACGACCATTACTATACTCATTACTCTTACTATTATCAATCTAACGCATATTATTAGCCATATTATGCTTATATGATCGATAGAACGAGAATTACTATACTCACTACTCTTAGTATTATCAATCTAACTCATATTATTAGCCATATTATGCTTATATGATCGATAGAACGACAATTACTAAACTTGTTACTCTTATTGTTGTCAATCTAACTCATATTATTAGCCATACTATGCTTATATGATCGATAGAACGAGAATTACTATACTCACTACTCTTAGTATTATCAATCTAACTCATATTATTAGCCATACTATGCTTATATTATCGATAGACCGACAATTACAATACCTATTACTGTTATTATTATCAATCTAACTCATATTATTAGCCATATTATGCTCAAATGATCGATAGAACGACAAATACTATACTTATTACTCTTATTATTATCAATCTAACTCATATTATTAACCATATTATGCAGATATGATCGATAGAACTACAATTACTATACTCATTACTCTTATTATTATCAATCTAACTCATATTACTCGCCATATTATGCTTAAATGATCGATAGAACGACCATTACTATACTCATTACTCTTATTATTATCAATCTAACGCATATTATTAGCCATATTATGCTTATATGATCGATAGAACGTCTATTACTATACTTATTACACTTATTATTATCAATGTAACTCATATTATTAGCCATATTATGCTTATATGATGGATAGAACGACAATTACTATACTTATTACTCTTATTATTATCAATCTAACTCGTATTATTAGCCATATTATGCTTATATGATCGATAGAACGACAAATACTATACTTATTACTCTTATTATTATCAATCTAACTCATATTATTAGCCATATTATGCTTATATGATCGATAGAACGAGAATTACTATACTCACTACTCTTAGTATTATCAATCTAACTCATATTATTAGCCATATTATGCTTATATGATCGATGGAACGACAATTACTATACTCACTACTCTTAGTATTATCAATCTAACTCATATTATTAGCCATATTATGCTTATATTATCGATAGAACGACAATTACTATACTTATTACTGTTATTATTATCAATCTAACTCATATTATTGGCCATCTTATGGTTATATTATCGATAGAACGACAATTACTATACTTATTACTGTTATTATTATCAATCTAACTCATATTATTAGCCATATTATGCTTAAATGGTCGATAGAACTACAATTCTATACTCATTACTCTTATTATTATCAATCTAACTCATATTATTAGCCATATTATGCTTATATGATCGATAGAACGAGAATTACTATACTCACTACTCTTAGTATTATCAATCTAACTCATATTATTAGCCATATTATGCTTATATGATCGATAGAACGACAATTACTATACTCACTACTATTAGTATTATCAATGTAACTCATTATTATTAGCCATATTATGCTTATATGATCGATAGAACGACAATTACTATACTTATTACTCTTATTATTATCAATCTAACTCATATTATTAGCCATATTGTGCTTATATGAGCGATAGAACGACAATTACTATACTTATTACTCTTATTATTATCAATCTAACTCATATTATTAGCCATATTATGCTTAAATGATCGATAGAACGACAATTACTATACTTATTACTCTTATTATTATCAATCTAACTCGTATTATTAGCCATATTATGCTTATATGATCGATAGAACGAGAATTACTATACTCACTACTCTTAGCATTATCAATCTAACTCATATTATTAGCCATATTATGCTTATATGATCGATAGAACGACAATTACTAAACTTGTTACTCTTATTGTTGTCAATCTAACTCATATTATTAGCCATATTATGCTTATATGATCGATAGAACGAGAATTACTATACTCACTACTCTTAGTATTATCAATCTAACTCATATTATTAGCCATACTATGCTTATATTATCGATAGAACGACAATTACAATACCTATTACTGTTATTATTATCAATCTAACTCATATTATTAGCCATATTATGCTCAAATGATCGATAGAACGACAAATACTATACTTATTACTCTTATTATTATCAATCTAACTCATATTATTAACCATATTATGCAGATATGATCGATAGAACTACAATTACTATACTCATTACTCTTATTATTATCAATCTAACTCATATTACTAGCCATATTATGCTTAAATGATCGATAGAACGACCATTACTATACTCATTACTCTTATTATTATCAATCTAACTCATATTATTAGCCATATTATGCTTATATGATCGATAGAACGACAATTACTATACTCACTACTCTTAGTATTATCAATCTAACTCATATTATTAGCCATATTATGCTTATATTATCGATAGAACGACAAT
>NW_027474927.1:0-22255 GCF_050947335.1 Megachile rotundata | reverse complement strand
GTATGATCGGGAGAACGATAATTACTATACTTATTACTCTTATTATTATCAATCTAACTCATATTATTAATCATATTATGCTTATATGAGCAATAGAACTACAATTACTATACTTATTACACTCACTATTATCAATCTAACTCATATTATTAGCCATATTATGCTTATATGATCGATAGAACGACAATTACTATACTCCTTAGTCTTATTATTATCAATCTAACTCATATTATTAGCCATATTATGCTTATATGATCGGTAGAACGATAATTACTATACTTATTACTCTTATTATTATCAATCTAACTCATATTATTAGCCATATTATGCTTATATGATCGGTAGAACGATAATTACTATACTTATTACTCTTATTATTATCAATCTAACTCATATTATTAATCATATTATACTTATATGAGCAATAGAACTAAAATTACTATACTTACTACACTCGCTATTATCATTCTAACTCATATTATTAGCCATATTATGCTTATATGATCGATAGAACGACAATTACTATACTTTTTACTCTTATTATTATCAATCTAACTCATATTATTAGCCATATTATGCTTATATGATCGGTAGAACGATAATTACTATACTTATTACTCTTATTATTATCAATCTAACTCATATTATTAGCCACATTATGCTTATAGGATCGATAGAACTACAATTACTACACTCATTACTCTTATTATTATCAATCTAACTCATATTATTAGCCATATTATGCTTATATGATCGATAGAACTACAATTACTATACTTATTACTCTTACTATTATCAATCGAAATCATATTATTAGCCATATTATGCTTATATGATCGATAGAACGAAAATTACTATACTTATTAGTCTTATTATTATCAATCTAACTCACATTGTTAGCCATATTATGCTTATATGATCGATAGAACGACAATTACTATACTTATTACTCTTATTATTATCAATCTAACTCATATTATTTGCCATCTTATGCTTATATGATCGATAGAACGAAAATTACTATACACATTACTCTTATTATTATCAATCTAATTCATATTATTAGCCATGTTATGCTTATATGATCGATAGAACTACAATTACTATACTTATTACTCTTATTATTATCAATCGAACTCATATTATTAGCCATACTATGCTTATATGATCGACAGAACGACAATTACTATACTTATTGCACTCACTATTATCAATCTAACTCATATTATTAGCCATACTATGCTTATATGATCGACAGAACGACAATTACTATACTTATTACACTCACTATTATCAATCTAACTCATATTATTAGCCATATTATGCTTATATGATCGATAGAACGACAATTACTATACTCCTTAGTCTTATTATTATCAATCTAACTCATATTATTAGCCATATTATGCTTATATGATCGGTAGAACGATAATTACTATACTTATTACTCTTATTATTATCAATCTAACTCATATTATTAGCCATATTATGCTTATAGGATCGATAGAACGACAATTACTATACTCATTACTCTTATTATTATCAATCTAACTCATATTATTAGCCATATTATGCTTATGTGATGAATAGAACGACAATTACTATACTTATTACTCTTATTATTATCAATCTAACTCATATTATTAGCCATATTATGCTTATAAGATCGATAGAACTACAATTACTATCGAACCCATATTATTAGCCATATTATGCTTATAAGATCGATAGAACTACAATTACTATCGAACCCATATTATTAATCATATTATGCTTATATGAGCAATGGAACTACAATTACTATACTTATTACACTCACTATTATCAATCTAACTCATATTATTAGCCATATTATGCTTATATGATCGATAGAACGACAATGACTATACCCCTTAGTCTTATTATTATCAATCTAACTCATATTATTAGCCATATTATGATTATATGATCGATAGAACGACAATTACTATACTTTTTACTCTTATTATTATCAATCTAACTCATATTATTAACCATATTATGCAGATATGATCGACCGAACGCCAATTACTATACTCATTACTCTTATTATTATCAATCTAACTCATATTATTAGCCATATTATGCTTATATAATCGATAGAACGACAATTACTATACTCCTTAGTCTTATTATTATCAATCTAACTCATATTATTAGCCATATTATGCTTATATGATCGATAGAACGACAATTACTATACTTTTTACTCTTATTATTATCAATCTAACTCATATTATTAGCCACATTATGCTTATATGATCGATAGAACGACAATTACTATACTCCTTAGTCTTAGTATTATCAATCTAACTCATATTATTAGCCATATTATGCTTATATGATCGATAGAACGACAATTACTATACTTTTTACTCTTATTATTATCAATCTAACTCACATTATTAGCCATATTATGCTTATATGGTCGGTAGAACGATAATTACTATACTTATTACTCTTATTGTTATCAATCTAACTCATATTATTAGCCATATTATGCTTGTATGATCGATAGAACTACAATTACTATACTTATTAGTCTTATTATTATCAATCTAACTCACATTGTTAGCCATATTATGCTTATATGATAGATAGAACGACAATTACTATACTTATTACTCTTATTATTATCAATCTAACTCATATTATTTGCCATCTTATGCTTATATGATCGATAGAACGAAAATTACTATACTCATTACTCTTATTATTATCAATCTAACTCATATTATTAGCCATATTATGCTTGTATGATCGATAGAACGACAATTACTATACTTTTTACTCTTATTATTTTCAATCTAACTCATATTATTAGCCATATTATGCTTATATGATCGGTAGAACGATAATTACTATACTTATTACACTTTTTATTATCAATCTAACTCATATTATTAACCATATTATGCAGACATGATCGATAGAACTACAACTACTATACTCATTACTCTTATTATTATCAATCTAACTCATATTATTAGCCATATTATGCTTGTATGATCGGGAGAACGATAATTACTATACTTATTACTCTTATTATTATCACTCTAACTCATATTATTAGCCATATTATGCTTGTATGATCGGGAGAACGATAATTACTATACTTATTACTCTTATTATTATCAATCTAACTCATATTATTAATCATATTATGCTTATATGAGCAATGGAACTACAATTACTATACTTATTACACTCACTATTATCAATCTAACTCATATTATTAGCCATATTATGCTTATATAATCGATAGAACGACAATTACTATACTCCTTAGTCTTATTATTATCAATCTAACTCATATTATTAGCCATATTATGCTTATATGATCGATAGAACGACAATTACTATACTTTTTACTCTTATTATTATCAATCTAACTCACATTATTAGTCATATTATGCTTATGTGATCGGTAGAACGACAATTACTATACTTATTACTCTTATTATTATCAATCGAACTCATATTATTAGCCATATTATGCTTGTATGATCGGGAGAACGATAATTACTATACTTATTACTCTTATTATTATCAATCTAACTCATATTATTAATCATATTATGCTTATATGAGCAATGGAACTACAATTACTATACTTATTACACTCACTATTATCAATCTAACTCATATTATTAGCCATATTATGCTTATATAATCGATAGAACGACAATTACTATACTCCTTAGTCTTATTATTATCAATCTAACTCATATTATTAGCCACATTATGCTTATAGGATCGATAGAACTACAATTACTATACTCATTACTCTTATTATTATCAATCTAACTCATATTATTAGCCATATTATGCTTATATGATCGATAGAACTACAATTACTATACTTATTACTCTTACTATTATCAATCGAAATCATATTATTAGCCATATTATGCTTATATGATCGATAGAACTACAATTACTATACTTATTAGTCTTATTATTATCAATCTAACTCACATTGTTAGCCATATTATGCTTATATGATCGATAGAACGACAATTACTATACTTATTACTCTTATTATTATCAATCTAACTCATATTATTTGCCATCTTATGCTTATATGATCGATAGAACGAAAATTACTATACACATTACTCTTATTATTATCAATCTAATTCATATTATTAGCCATGTTATGCTTATATGATCGATAGAACTACAATTACTATACTTATTACTCTTATTATTATCAATCGAACTCATATTATTAGCCATACTATGCTTATATGATCGACAGAACGACAATTACTATACTTATTGCACTCACTATTATCAATCTAACTCATATTATTAGCCATACTATGCTTATATGATCGACAGAACGACAATTACTATACTTATTACACTCACTATTATCAATCTAACTCATATTATTAGCCATATTATGCTTATATGATCGATAGAACGACAATTACTATACTTTTTACTCTTATTATTATCAATCTAACTCATATTATTAGCCATATTATGCTTATATGATCGGTAGAACGAGAATTACTATACTTATTACACTTATTATTATCAATCTAACTTATATTATTAGCCACATTATGCTTGTATGATCGGTGGAACGATAATTACTATACTTAATACTCTTATTATTATCAATCTAACTCATATTGTTAGCCATACTATGATTATATGATCGATAGAACGACAATTACTATGCTCACTACTCTTATTATTATCAATCTAACTGATATTATTAGCCATATTATGCTTATGTGATCGATAGAACGGCAATTACTATACTTACTGCTCTTATTATTATCAATCTAACTCATATTATTAGCCATATTATGCTTGTATGATCGGGAGAACGATAATTACTATACTTATTACTCTTATTATTATCAATCTAACTCATATTATTAGCCACATTATGCTTATAGGATCGATAGAACTACAATTACTATACTCATTACTCTTATTATTATCAATCTAACTCATATTATTAGCCATATTATGCTTATATGATCGATAGAACTACAATTACTATACTTATTACTCTTACTATTATCAATCGAAATCATATTATTATCCATATTATGCTTATATGATCGATAGAACTACAATTACTATACTTATTAGTCTTATTATTATCAATCTAACTCACATTGTTAGCCATATTATGCTTATATGATCGATAGAACGACAATTACTATACTTATTACTCTTATTATTATCAATCTAACTCATATTATTTGCCATCTTATGCTTATATGATCGATAGAACGAAAATTACTATACACATTACTCTTATTATTATCAATCTAATTCATATTATTAGCCATACTATGCTTATATGATCGACAGAACGACAATTACTATACTTATTGCACTCACTATTATCAATCTAACTCATATTATTAGCCATACTATGCTTATATGATCGACAGAACGACAATTACTATACTTATTACACTCACTATTATCAATCTAACTCATATTATTAGCCATATTATGCTTATATGATCGATAGAACGACAATTACTATACTTTTTACTCTTATTATTATCAATCTAACTCATATTATTAGCCATATTATGCTTATATGATCGGTAGAACGAGAATTACTATACTTATTACACTTATTATTATCAATCTAACTTATATTATTAGCCACATTATGCTTGTATGATCGGTGGAACGATAATTACTATACTTAATACTCTTATTATTAGCAATCTAACTCATATTGTTAGCCATACTATGATTATATGATCGATAGAACGACAATTACTATGCTCACTACTCTTATTATTATCAATCTAACTGATATTATTAGCCATATTATGCTTATGTGATCGATAGAACGGCAATTACTATACTTACTGCTCTTATTATTATCAATCTAACTCATATTATTAGCCATATTATGCTTGTATGATCGGGAGAACGATAATTACTATACTTATTACTCTTATTATTATCAATCTAACTCATATTATTAGCCACATTATGCTTATAGGATCGATAGAACTACAATTACTATACTTTTTACTCTTATTATTATCAATCTAACTCATATTATTAGCCATATTATGCTTATATGATCGGTAGAACGAGAATTACTATACTTATTACACTTATTATTATCAATCTAACTTATATTATTAGCCACATTATGCTTGTATGATCGGTGGAACGATAATTACTATACTTAATACTCTTATTATTATCAATCTAACTCATATTGTTAGCCATACTATGATTATATGATCGATAGAACGACAATTACTATGCTCACTACTCTTATTATTATCAATCTAACTGATATTATTAGCCATATTATGCTTATGTGATCGATAGAACGGCAATTACTATACTTACTGCTCTTATTATTATCAATCTAACTCATATTATTAGCCATATTATGCTTGTATGATCGGGAGAACGATAATTACTATACTTATTACTCTTATTATTATCAATCTAACTCATATTATTAGCCACATTATGCTTATAGGATCGATAGAACTACAATTACTATACTCATTACTCTTATTATTATCAATCTAACTCATATTATTAGCCATATTATGCTTATATGATCGATAGAACTACAATTACTATACTTATTACTCTTACTATTATCAATCGAAATCATATTATTAGCCATATTATGCTTTAATGATCGATAGAACTACAATTACTATACTTATTAGTCTTATTATTATCAATCTAACTCACATTGTTAGCCATATTATGCTTATATGATCGATAGAACGACAATTACTATACTTATTACTCTTATTATTATCAATCTAACTCATATTATTTGCCATCTTATGCTTATATGATCGATAGAACGAAAATTACTATACACATTACTCTTATTATTATCAATCTAATTCATATTATTAGCCATGTTATGCTTATATGATCGATAGAACTACAATTACTATACTTATTACTCTTATTATTATCAATCGAACTCATATTATTAGCCATACTATGCTTATATGATCGACAGAACGACAATTACTATACTTATTGCACTCACTATTATCAATCTAACTCATATTATTAGCCATACTATGCTTATATGATCGACAGAACGACAATTACTATACTTATTACACTCACTATTATCAATCTAACTCATATTATTAGCCATATTATGCTTATATGATCGATAGAACGACAATTACTATACTTTTTACTCTTATTATTATCAATCTAACTCATATTATTAGCCATATTATGCTTATATGATCGGTAGAACGAGAATTACTATACTCATTACACTTATTATTATCAATCTAACTTATATTATTAGCCACATTATGCTTGTATGATCGGTGGAACGATAATTACTATACTTAATACTCTTATTATTATCAATCTAACTCATATTGTTAGCCATACTATGATTATATGATCGATAGAACGACAATTACTATGCTCACTACTCTTATTATTATCAATCTAACTCATATTATTAGCCATATTATGCTTATATGATCGATGGAACGACAATTACTATACTTATTAGTCTTATTATTATCAATCTAACTCACATTATTAGTCATATTATGCTTATGTGATCGGTAGAACGACAATTACTATACTTATTACTCTTATTATTATCAATCGAACTCATATTATTAGCCATATTATGCTTGTATGATCGGGAGAACGATAATTACTATACTTATTACTCTTATTGTTATCAATCTAACTCATATTATTAATCATATTATGCTTATATGAGCAATGGAACTACAATTACTATACTTATTACACTCACTATTATCAATCTAACTCATATTATTAGCCATATTATGCTTATATAATCGATAGAACGACAATTACTATACTCCTTAGTCTTATTATTATCAATCTAACTCATATTATTAGCCATATTATGCTTATATAATCGATAGAACGACAATTACTATGCTCCTTAGTCTTATTATTATCAATCTAACTCATATTATTAGCCACATTATGCTTATAGGATCGATAGAACTACAATTACTATACTCATTACTCTTATTATTATCAATCTAACTCATATTATTAGCCATATTATGCTTATATGATCGATAGAACTACAATTACTATACTTATTACTCTTACTATTATCAATCGAAATCATATTATTAGCCATATTATGCTTATATGATCGATAGAACTACAATTACTATACTTATTAGTCTTATTATTATCAATCTAACTCACATTGTTAGCCATATTATGCTTATATGATCGATAGAACGACAATTACTATACTTATTACTCTTATTATTATCAATCTAACTCATATTATTTGCCATCTTATGCTTATATGATCGATAGAACGAAAATTACTATACACATTACTCTTATTATTATCAATCTAATTCATATTATTAGCCATGTTATGCTTATATGATCGATAGAACTACAATTACTTTACTTATTACTCTTATTATTATCAATCGAACTCATATTATTAGCCATACTATGCTTATATGATCGACAGAACGACAATTACTATACTTATTGCACTCACTATTATCAATCTAACTCATATTATTAGCCATACTATGCTTATATGATCGACAGAACGACAATTACTATACTTATTACACTCACTATTATCAATCTAACTCATATTATTAGCCATATTATGCTTATATGATCGATAGAACGACAATTACTATACTTTTTACTCTTATTATTATCAATCTAACTCATATTATTAGCCATATTATGCTTATATGATCGGTAGAACGAGAATTACTATACTTATTACACTTATTATTATCAATCTAACTTATATTATTAGCCACATTATGCTTGTATGATCGGTGGAACGATAATTACTATACTTAATACTCTTATTATTATCAATCTAACTCATATTGTTAGCCATACTATGATTATATGATCGATAGAACGACAATTACTATGCTCACTACTCTTATTATTATCAATCTAACTGATATTATTAGCCATATTATGCTTATGTGATCGATAGAACGGCAATTACTATACTTACTGCTCTTATTATTATCAATCTAACTCATATTATTAGCCATATTATGCTTGTATGATCGGGAGAACGATAATTACTATACTTATTACTCTTATTATTATCAATCTAACTCATATTATTAATCATATTATGCTTATATGAGCAATAGAACTACATTTACTATACTTATTACACTCACTATTATCAATCTAACTCATATTATTAGCCATATTATGCTTATATGATCGATAGAACGACAATTACTATACTCCTTAGTCTTATTATTATCAATCTAACTCATATTATTAGCCATATTATGCTTATATGATCGGTAGAACGATAATTACTATACTTATTACTCTTATTATTATCAATCTAACTCATATTATTAGCCATATTATGCTTATATGATCGGTAGAACGATAATTACTATACTTATTACTCTTATTATTATCAATCTAACTCATATTATTAATCATATTATACTTATATGAGCAATAGAACTAAAATTACTATACTTACTACACTCGCTATTATCATTCTAACTCATATTATTAGCCATATTATGCTTATATGATCGATAGAACGACAATTACTATACTTTTTACTCTTATTATTATCAATCTAACTCATATTATTAGCCATATTATGCTTATATGATCGGTAGAACGATAATTACTATACTTATTACTCTTATTATTATCAATCTAACTCATATTATTAGCCACATTATGCTTATAGGATCGATAGAACTACAATTACTACACTCATTACTCTTATTATTATCAATCTAACTCATATTATTAGCCATATTATGCTTATATGATCGATAGAACTACAATTACTATACTTATTACTCTTACTATTATCAATCGAAATCATATTATTAGCCATATTATGCTTATATGATCGATAGAACGAAAATTACTATACTTATTAGTCTTATTATTATCAATCTAACTCACATTGTTAGCCATATTATGCTTATATGATCGATAGAACGACAATTACTATACTTATTACTCTTATTATTATCAATCTAACTCATATTATTTGCCATCTTATGCTTATATGATCGATAGAACGAAAATTACTATACACATTACTCTTATTATTATCAATCTAATTCATATTATTAGCCATGTTATGCTTATATGATCGATAGAACTACAATTACTATACTTATTACTCTTATTATTATCAATCGAACTCATATTATTAGCCATACTATGCTTATATGATCGACAGAACGACAATTACTATACTTATTGCACTCACTATTATCAATCTAACTCATATTATTAGCCATACTATGCTTATATGATCGACAGAACGACAATTACTATACTTATTACACTCACTATTATCAATCTAACTCATATTATTAGCCATATTATGCTTATATGATCGATAGAACGACAATTACTATACTCCTTAGTCTTATTATTATCAATCTAACTCATATTATTAGCCATATTATGCTTATATGATCGGTAGAACGATAATTACTATACTTATTACTCTTATTATTATCAATCGAACTCATATTATTAGCCATACTATGCTTATATGATCGACAGAACGACAATTACTATACTTATTGCACTCACTATTATCAATCTAACTCATATTATTAGCCATACTATGCTTATATGATCGACAGAACGACAATTACTATACTTATTACACTCACTATTATCAATCTAACTCATATTATTAGCCATATTATGCTTATATGATCGATAGAACGACAATTACTATACTTTTTACTCTTATTATTATCAATCTAACTCATATTATTAGCCATATTATGCTTATATGATCGGTAGAACGAGAATTACTATACTTATTACACTTATTATTATCAATCTAACTTATATTATTAGCCACATTATGCTTGTATGATCGGTGGAACGATAATTACTATACTTAATACTCTTATTATTATCAATCTAACTCATATTGTTAGCCATACTATGATTATATGATCGATAGAACGACAATTACTATGCTCACTACTCTTATTATTATCAATCTAACTGATATTATTAGCCATATTATGCTTATGTGATCGATAGAACGGCAATTACTATACTTACTGCTCTTATTATTATCAATCTAACTCATATTATTAGCCATATTATGCTTGTATGATCGGGAGAACGATAATTACTATACTTATTACTCTTATTATTATCAATCTAACTCATATTATTAATCATATTATGCTTATATGAGCAATAGAACTACAATTACTATACTTATTACACTCACTATTATCAATCTAACTCATATTATTAGCCATATTATGCTTATATGATCGATAGAACGACAATTACTATACTCCTTAGTCTTATTATTATCAATCTAACTCATATTATTAGCCATATTATGCTTATATGATCGGTAGAACGATAATTACTATACTTATTACTCTTATTATTATCAATCTAACTCATATTATTAGCCATATTATGCTTATATGATCGGTAGAACGATAATTACTATACTTATTACTCTTATTATTATCAATCTAACTCATATTATTAATCATATTATACTTATATGAGCAATAGAACTAAAATTACTATACTTACTACACTCGCTATTATCATTCTAACTCATATTATTAGCCATATTATGCTTATATGATCGATAGAACGACAATTACTATACTTTTTACTCTTATTATTATCAATCTAACTCATATTATTAGCCATATTATGCTTATATGATCGGTAGAACGATAATTACTATACTTATTACTCTTATTATTATCAATCTAACTCATATTATTAGCCACATTATGCTTATAGGATCGATAGAACTACAATTACTACACTCATTACTCTTATTATTATCAATCTAACTCATATTATTAGCCATATTATGCTTATATGATCGATAGAACTACAATTACTATACTTATTACTCTTACTATTATCAATCGAAATCATATTATTAGCCATATTATGCTTATATGATCGATAGAACGAAAATTACTATACTTATTAGTCTTATTATTATCAATCTAACTCACATTGTTAGCCATATTATGCTTATATGATCGATAGAACGACAATTACTATACTTATTACTCTTATTATTATCAATCTAACTCATATTATTTGCCATCTTATGCTTATATGATCGATAGAACGAAAATTACTATACACATTACTCTTATTATTATCAATCTAATTCATATTATTAGCCATGTTATGCTTATATGATCGATAGAACTACAATTACTATACTTATTACTCTTATTATTATCAATCGAACTCATATTATTAGCCATACTATGCTTATATGATCGACAGAACGACAATTACTATACTTATTGCACTCACTATTATCAATCTAACTCATATTATTAGCCATACTATGCTTATATGATCGACAGAACGACAATTACTATACTTATTACACTCACTATTATCAATCTAACTCATATTATTAGCCATATTATGCTTATATGATCGATAGAACGACAATTACTATACTCCTTAGTCTTATTATTATCAATCTAACTCATATTATTAGCCATATTATGCTTATATGATCGGTAGAACGATAATTACTATACTTATTACTCTTATTATTATCAATCTAACTCATATTATTAGCCATATTATGCTTATAGGATCGATAGAACGACAATTACTATACTCATTACTCTTATTATTATCAATCTAACTCATATTATTAGCCATATTATGCTTATGTGATGAATAGAACGACAATTACTATACTTATTACTCTTATTATTATCAATCTAACTCATATTATTAGCCATATTATGCTTATAAGATCGATAGAACTACAATTACTATCGAACCCATATTATTAGCCATATTATGCTTATAAGATCGATAGAACTACAATTACTATCGAACCCATATTATTAATCATATTATGCTTATATGAGCAATGGAACTACAATTACTATACTTATTACACTCACTATTATCAATCTAACTCATATTATTAGCCATATTATGCTTATATGATCGATAGAACGACAATGACTATACCCCTTAGTCTTATTATTATCAATCTAACTCATATTATTAGCCATATTATGATTATATGATCGATAGAACGACAATTACTATACTTTTTACTCTTATTATTATCAATCTAACTCATATTATTAACCATATTATGCAGATATGATCGACCGAACGCCAATTACTATACTCATTACTCTTATTATTATCAATCTAACTCATATTATTAGCCATATTATGCTTATATAATCGATAGGACGACAATTACTATACTCCTTAGTCTTATTATTATCAATCTAACTCATATTATTAGCCATATTATGCTTATATGATCGATAGAACGACAATTACTATACTTTTTACTCTTATTATTATCAATCTAACTCATATTATTAGCCACATTATGCTTATATGATCGATAGAACGACAATTACTATACTCCTTAGTCTTAGTATTATCAATCTAACTCATATTATTAGCCATATTATGCTTATATGATCGATAGAACGACAATTACTATACTTTTTACTCTTATTATTATCAATCTAACTCACATTATTAGCCATATTATGCTTATATGGTCGGTAGAACGATAATTACTATACTTATTACTCTTATTGTTATCAATCTAACTCATATTATTAGCCATATTATGCTTGTATGATCGATAGAACTACAATTACTATACTTATTAGTCTTATTATTATCAATCTAACTCACATTGTTAGCCATATTATGCTTATATGATAGATAGAACGACAATTACTATACTTATTACTCTTATTATTATCAATCTAACTCATATTATTTGCCATCTTATGCTTATATGATCGATAGAACGAAAATTACTATACTCATTACTCTTATTATTATCAATCTAACTCATATTATTAGCCATATTATGCTTGTATGATCGATAGAACGACAATTACTATACTTTTTACTCTTATTATTTTCAATCTAACTCATATTATTAGCCATATTATGCTTATATGATCGGTAGAACGATAATTACTATACTTATTACACTTTTTATTATCAATCTAACTCATATTATTAACCATATTATGCAGACATGATCGATAGAACTACAACTACTATACTCATTACTCTTATTATTATCAATCTAACTCATATTATTAGCCATATTATGCTTGTATGATCGGGAGAACGATAATTACTATACTTATTACTCTTATTATTATCACTCTAACTCATATTATTAGCCATATTATGCTTGTATGATCGGGAGAACGATAATTACTATACTTATTACTCTTATTATTATCAATCTAACTCATATTATTAATCATATTATGCTTATATGAGCAATGGAACTACAATTACTATACTTATTACACTCACTATTATCAATCTAACTCATATTATTAGCCATATTATGCTTATATAATCGATAGAACGACAATTACTATACTCCTTAGTCTTATTATTATCAATCTAACTCATATTATTAGCCATATTATGCTTATATGATCGATAGAACGACAATTACTATACTTTTTACTCTTATTATTATCAATCTAACTCACATTATTAGTCATATTATGCTTATGTGATCGGTAGAACGACAATTACTATACTTATTACTCTTATTATTATCAATCGAACTCATATTATTAGCCATATTATGCTTGTATGATCGGGAGAACGATAATTACTATACTTATTACTCTTATTATTATCAATCTAACTCATATTATTAATCATATTATGCTTATATGAGCAATGGAACTACAATTACTATACTTATTACACTCACTATTATCAATCTAACTCATATTATTAGCCATATTATGCTTGTATGATCGGGAGAACGATAATTACTATACTTATTACTCTTATTATTATCAATCTAACTCATATTATTAATCATATTATGCTTATATGAGCAATAGAACTACAATTACTATACTTATTACACTCACTATTATCAATCTAACTCATATTATTAGCCATATTATGCTTATATGATCGATAGAACGACAATTACTATACTCCTTAGTCTTATTATTATCAATCTAACTCATATTATTAGCCATATTATGCTTATATGATCGGTAGAACGATAATTACTATACTTATTACTCTTATTATTATCAATCTAACTCATATTATTAGCCATATTATGCTTATATGATCGGTAGAACGATAATTACTATACTTATTACTCTTATTATTATCAATCTAACTCATATTATTAATCATATTATACTTATATGAGCAATAGAACTAAAATTACTATACTTACTACACTCGCTATTATCATTCTAACTCATATTATTAGCCATATTATGCTTATATGATCGATAGAACGACAATTACTATACTTTTTACTCTTATTATTATCAATCTAACTCATATTATTAGCCATATTATGCTTATATGATCGGTAGAACGATAATTACTATACTTATTACTCTTATTATTATCAATCTAACTCATATTATTAGCCACATTATGCTTATAGGATCGATAGAACTACAATTACTACACTCATTACTCTTATTATTATCAATCTAACTCATATTATTAGCCATATTATGCTTATATGATCGATAGAACTACAATTACTATACTTATTACTCTTACTATTATCAATCGAAATCATATTATTAGCCATATTATGCTTATATGATCGATAGAACGAAAATTACTATACTTATTAGTCTTATTATTATCAATCTAACTCACATTGTTAGCCATATTATGCTTATATGATCGATAGAACGACAATTACTATACTTATTACTCTTATTATTATCAATCTAACTCATATTATTTGCCATCTTATGCTTATATGATCGATAGAACGAAAATTACTATACACATTACTCTTATTATTATCAATCTAATTCATATTATTAGCCATGTTATGCTTATATGATCGATAGAACTACAATTACTATACTTATTACTCTTATTATTATCAATCGAACTCATATTATTAGCCATACTATGCTTATATGATCGACAGAACGACAATTACTATACTTATTGCACTCACTATTATCAATCTAACTCATATTATTAGCCATACTATGCTTATATGATCGACAGAACGACAATTACTATACTTATTACACTCACTATTATCAATCTAACTCATATTATTAGCCATATTATGCTTATATGATCGATAGAACGACAATTACTATACTCCTTAGTCTTATTATTATCAATCTAACTCATATTATTAGCCATATTATGCTTATATGATCGGTAGAACGATAATTACTATACTTATTACTCTTATTATTATCAATCTAACTCATATTATTAGCCATATTATGCTTATAGGATCGATAGAACGACAATTACTATACTCATTACTCTTATTATTATCAATCTAACTCATATTATTAGCCATATTATGCTTATGTGATGAATAGAACGACAATTACTATACTTATTACTCTTATTATTATCAATCTAACTCATATTATTAGCCATATTATGCTTATAAGATCGATAGAACTACAATTACTATCGAACCCATATTATTAGCCATATTATGCTTATAAGATCGATAGAACTACAATTACTATCGAACCCATATTATTAATCATATTATGCTTATATGAGCAATGGAACTACAATTACTATACTTATTACACTCACTATTATCAATCTAACTCATATTATTAGCCATATTATGCTTATATGATCGATAGAACGACAATGACTATACCCCTTAGTCTTATTATTATCAATCTAACTCATATTATTAGCCATATTATGATTATATGATCGATAGAACGACAATTACTATACTTTTTACTCTTATTATTATCAATCTAACTCATATTATTAACCATATTATGCAGATATGATCGACCGAACGCCAATTACTATACTCATTACTCTTATTATTATCAATCTAACTCATATTATTAGCCATATTATGCTTATATAATCGATAGAACGACAATTACTATACTCCTTAGTCTTATTATTATCAATCTAACTCATATTATTAGCCATATTATGCTTATATGATCGATAGAACGACAATTACTATACTTTTTACTCTTATTATTATCAATCTAACTCATATTATTAGCCACATTATGCTTATATGATCGATAGAACGACAATTACTATACTCCTTAGTCTTAGTATTATCAATCTAACTCATATTATTAGCCATATTATGCTTATATGATCGATAGAACGACAATTACTATACTTTTTACTCTTATTATTATCAATCTAACTCACATTATTAGCCATATTATGCTTATATGGTCGGTAGAACGATAATTACTATACTTATTACTCTTATTGTTATCAATCTAACTCATATTATTAGCCATATTATGCTTGTATGATCGATAGAACTACAATTACTATACTTATTAGTCTTATTATTATCAATCTAACTCACATTGTTAGCCATATTATGCTTATATGATAGATAGAACGACAATTACTATACTTATTACTCTTATTATTATCAATCTAACTCATATTATTTGCCATCTTATGCTTATATGATCGATAGAACGAAAATTACTATACTCATTACTCTTATTATTATCAATCTAACTCATATTATTAGCCATATTATGCTTGTATGATCGATAGAACGACAATTACTATACTTTTTACTCTTATTATTTTCAATCTAACTCATATTATTAGCCATATTATGCTTATATGATCGGTAGAACGATAATTACTATACTTATTACACTTTTTATTATCAATCTAACTCATATTATTAACCATATTATGCAGACATGATCGATAGAACTACAACTACTATACTCATTACTCTTATTATTATCAATCTAACTCATATTATTAGCCATATTATGCTTGTATGATCGGGAGAACGATAATTACTATACTTATTACTCTTATTATTATCACTCTAACTCATATTATTAGCCATATTATGCTTGTATGATCGGGAGAACGATAATTACTATACTTATTACTCTTATTATTATCAATCTAACTCATATTATTAATCATATTATGCTTATATGAGCAATGGAACTACAATTACTATACTTATTACACTCACTATTATCAATCTAACTCATATTATTAGCCATATTATGCTTATATAATCGATAGAACGACAATTACTATACTCCTTAGTCTTATTATTATCAATCTAACTCATATTATTAGCCATATTATGCTTATATGATCGATAGAACGACAATTACTATACTTTTTACTCTTATTATTATCAATCTAACTCACATTATTAGTCATATTATGCTTATGTGATCGGTAGAACGACAATTACTATACTTATTACTCTTATTATTATCAATCGAACTCATATTATTAGCCATATTATGCTTGTATGATCGGGAGAACGATAATTACTATACTTATTACTCTTATTATTATCAATCTAACTCATATTATTAATCATATTATGCTTATATGAGCAATGGAACTACAATTACTATACTTATTACACTCACTATTATCAATCTAACTCATATTATTAGCCATATTATGCTTATATAATCGATAGAACGACAATTACTATACTCCTTAGTCTTATTATTATCAATCTAACTCATATTATTAGCCACATTATGCTTATAGGATCGATAGAACTACAATTACTATACTCATTACTCTTATTATTATCAATCTAACTCATATTATTAGCCATATTATGCTTATATGATCGATAGAACTACAATTACTATACTTATTACTCTTACTATTATCAATCGAAATCATATTATTAGCCATATTATGCTTATATGATCGATAGAACTACAATTACTATACTTATTAGTCTTATTATTATCAATCTAACTCACATTGTTAGCCATATTATGCTTATATGATCGATAGAACGACAATTACTATACTTATTACTCTTATTATTATCAATCTAACTCATATTATTTGCCATCTTATGCTTATATGATCGATAGAACGAAAATTACTATACACATTACTCTTATTATTATCAATCTAATTCATATTATTAGCCATGTTATGCTTATATGATCGATAGAACTACAATTACTATACTTATTACTCTTATTATTATCAATCGAACTCATATTATTAGCCATACTATGCTTATATGATCGACAGAACGACAATTACTATACTTATTGCACTCACTATTATCAATCTAACTCATATTATTAGCCATACTATGCTTATATGATCGACAGAACGACAATTACTATACTTATTACACTCACTATTATCAATCTAACTCATATTATTAGCCATATTATGCTTATATGATCGATAGAACGACAATTACTATACTTTTTACTCTTATTATTATCAATCTAACTCATATTATTAGCCATATTATGCTTATATGATCGGTAGAACGAGAATTACTATACTTATTACACTTATTATTATCAATCTAACTTATATTATTAGCCACATTATGCTTGTATGATCGGTGGAACGATAATTACTATACTTAATACTCTTATTATTATCAATCTAACTCATATTGTTAGCCATACTATGATTATATGATCGATAGAACGACAATTACTATGCTCACTACTCTTATTATTATCAATCTAACTGATATTATTAGCCATATTATGCTTATGTGATCGATAGAACGGCAATTACTATACTTACTGCTCTTATTATTATCAATCTAACTCATATTATTAGCCATATTATGCTTGTATGATCGGGAGAACGATAATTACTATACTTATTACTCTTATTATTATCAATCTAACTCATATTA
Source organism: Megachile rotundata (assembly GCF_050947335.1). NCBI lineage: Eukaryota > Metazoa > Arthropoda > Insecta > Hymenoptera > Megachilidae > Megachile > Megachile rotundata. The sequence goes on along the minus strand of NW_027474927.1, from coordinate 2,502 downwards.
TTAGCCACATTATGCTTATAGGATCTCGATAGAAACTACAATTACTATACTCATTACTCTTATTATTATCAATCTAACTCATATTATTAGCCCTTATTATGCTTATAGATCGATAGAAACTACAATTACTATACTTATTACTCTTACTATTATCAATCGAAATCATATTATTATCCATATTATGCTTATATGATCGATAGAACTACAATTACTATACTTATTAGTCTTATTATTATCAATCTAACTCACATTGTTAGCCATATTATGCTTATATGATCGATAGAACGACAATTACTATACTTATTACTCTTATTATTATCAATCTAACTCATATTATTTGCCATCTTATGCTTATATGATCCGAATAGAACGAAAATTTACTAGACACATTACTCTTATTATTATCAATCTAATTCATATTATTAGCCTATACTATGCTTATATGATCGACAGAACGACAATTACTATACATATTGCACTCACTATTATCAATCTAAACTCATATTATTAGCCATACTATGCTTATATGATCGACAGAACGGACAATTTACTATACTTATTTACACTCACTATTATCAATCTAACTCATATTATTAGCCATATTATGCTTATATGATCGATAGAACGACAATTACTATACTTTATTACTCTTATTATTATCAATCTAACTCTATATTATTAGCCATATATGCTTATATGATCGGTAAGAACGAGAATTACTATACTTATTACACTTATTATTATCAATCTAACTTATATTATTAGCCACATTATGCTTGTATGATCGGTGGAACGATAATTACTATACTTAATACTCTTATTATTAGCAATCTAACTCATATTGTTAGCCATACTATGATTATATGATCCGATAGAACGACAATTTACTATGCTCTACTACTCTTATTATTATCAATCTAACTGATATTATTAGCCATATCTATGCTTATGAGTGATCGATAGAACGGCAATTACTATACTTACTGCTCTTATTATTATCAATCTAACTCATATTATTAGCATATTATGCTTGTATGATCGGGAGAACGATAATTACTTATACTTATTACTCTTATTATTATCAATCTATACTCATATTATTAGCCACATTATGCTTATAGGATCGAATAGAACTACAATTACTATACTTTTTACTCTTATTATTATCAATCTAACTCATATTATTAGCCATATTATGCTTATATGATCGGTAAGATACGAGAATTACTATACTTATTACACTTATTATTATCAATCTAACTTATATTATTAGCCACATTATGCTTGTATGATCGGTGGAACGATAATTACTATACTTAATACTCTATTATTATCAATCTAACTCATATTGTTAGCCATACTATGATTATATGATCGATAGAACGACAATTACTATGCTCACTACTCTTATTATTATCAATCTAACTGATATTATTAGCCATATTATGCTTATGTGATCGATAGAACAGGCAATTACTATACTTACTGCTCTTATATTATCAATCTAACTCATATTATTAGCCATATTATGCTTGTATGATCGAGAGAACGATAATTACTATACTTATTACTCTATTATATCATCTAATCAACTCATATTATTAGCCACATTATGCTTATAGATCGATAGAACTACAATTACTATACTCATTACTCTTATTATTATCAATCTAACTCATATTATATAGCCATATTATGCTTATATGATCGATAGAACTACAATTACTATAACTTATTACTCTTACTATTATCAATCGAAATCATATTATTAGCCATATTAATGCTTTAATGATCGATAGAACTACAATTACTATACTTATTAGTCTTATTATTATCAATCTAACTCACATTGTTAGCCATATTATGCTTATATGATCGATAGAACGACAATTACTATACTTATTACTCTTATTATTATCAATCTAACTCATATTATTTGCCATCATATGCTTATATGATCGATAGAACGAAAATTACTATACCACATTACTCTTATTATTATCAACTAATTCATATTATTAGCCTGTTATGCTTATATGATCCGATAGAACTACAATTACTATACTTATTACTCTTATTATTATCAATCGAACTCATATTATTAGCCATACTATGCTTATATGATCGACAGAACGACAATTACTATACTTATTGCACTCACTATTACAATCTAACTCATATTATTAGCCATACTACTGCTAATATGATCGACAGAACGACAATTACTATACTTATTACCACTCACTATTATCAATCTAACTCATATTATTAGCCATATTATGCTTATATGATCGATAGAACGACAATTACTATACTTTTTACTCTTATTATATCAATTCTAACTCATATTATTAGCCATATTATGCTTATATGATCGGTATGAACGAGAATTACTATACTCATTACACTTATTATTATCAATCTAACTTATATTATTAGCCACATTATGCTTGTATGATCGGTGGAACGATAATTACTATACTTAATACTCTATATTATTAT
>NW_027474926.1:0-22331 GCF_050947335.1 Megachile rotundata | reverse complement strand
ATAATAATAAGAGTAGTAAGTATAGTATTTGTCGTTCTATCGATCATATAAGCATAATATGGCTAATAATATGAGTTAGATTGATAGTAATAAGAGTAATAAGTATAGTAATTGTCGTTCTATCGATCATATAAGCATAATAAGGCTAATAATATGAGTTAGAGTGATAATACTAAGAGTAGTGAGTATTGTAATTCTCATTCTATCGATCATATAAGCATAATATGGCTAATAATATGAGTTAGATTGATAATAATAAGAGTAATAAGTATAGTAATTGTCGTTCTATCGATCATATAAGCATAATATGGCTAATAATATGAGTTAGATTGATAATACTAAGAGTAGTGAGTATAGTAATTCTCGTTCTATCGATCATATAAGCATAATATGGCTAATAATATGAGTTAGATTGATACTAATAAGAGTAATGAGTGTAGTAATTGTAGATCTATCGATCATTTAAGCATAATAAGGCTAATAATATGAGTTAGAGTGATAATACTAAGAGTAGTGAGTATTGTAATTCTCATTCTATCGATCATATAAGCATAATATGGCTAATAATATGAGTTAGATTGATAATAATAAGAGTAATGAGTATAGTAATTGTAGTTCTATCGATCATTTAAGCATAATATGGCTAATAATATGAGTTAGATTGATAATATTAACAGTAATAAGTATAGTAATTGTCGTTCTATCGATAATATAACCATAATATGGCTAGTAATATGAGTTAGATTGATAATACTAAGAGTAGTGAGTATAGTAATTCTCGTTCTATCGATCATATAAGCATAATATGGCTAATAATATGAGTTAGATTGATAATAATAAGAGTAATAACTACAGTAATTGTCGTTCTATCGATCATATAAGCATAATAAGGCTAATAATATGAGTTAGAGTGATAATACTAAGAGTAGTGAGTATAGTAATTCTCATTCTATCGATCATATAAGCATAATATGGCTAATAATATGAGTTAGATTGATAATAATAAGAGTAATAAGTATAGTAATTGTCGTTCTATCGATCATATAAGCATAATATGGCTAATAATATGAGTTAGATTGATAATACTAAGAGTAGTGAGTATAGTAATTCTCGTTCTATCGATCATATAAGCATAATATGGCTAATAATATGAGTTAGATTGATACTAATAAGAGTAATGAGTATAGTAATTGTAGATCTATCGATCATTTAAACATAATATGGCTAATAATATGAGTTAGATTGATAATAATAACAGTAATAAGTATAGTAATTGTCGTTCTATCGATAATATAAGCATAATATGGCTAATAATATGAGTTAGATTGATAATACTAAGAGTAGTGAGTATCGTAATTCTCGTTCTATCGATCATATAAGCATAATATGGCTAATAATATAAGTTAGATTGATAATAATAAGAGTAATAACTACAGTAATTGTCGTTCTATCGATCATATAAGCATAATAAGGCTAATAATATGAGTTAGATTGATAATAATAAGAGTAATAAGTATAGTAATTGTCGTTCTCTCGATCATATGAGCATAATATGGCTAATAATATGAGTTAGAGTGATAATACTAAGAGTAGTGAGTATAGTAATTCTCATTCTATCGATCATTTAAGCATAATATGGCTAATAATATGAGTTAGATTGATAATAATAACAGTAATAAGTATAGTAATTGTCGTTCTATCGATAATATAACCATAATATGGCTAATAATATGAGTTAGATTGATAATACTAAGAGTAGTGAGCATAGTAATTCTCGTTCTATCGATCATATAAGCATAATATGGCTAATAACATGAGTTAGATTGATAGTAATAAGAGTAATAAGTATAGTAATTGTCGCTCTATCGATCATATCAGCATAATAAGGCTAATAATATGAGTTAGAGTGATAATACTAAGAGTAGTGAGTATAGTAATTCTCATTCTATCGATGATATAAGCATAATATGGCTAATAATATGAGTTAGATTGATAATAATAAGAGTAATGAGTATAGTAATTGTTGTTCTATCGATCTTATCGGCATAATATGGTGAATAATATGAGTTAGATTCATAATAATAAGAGTAATAAGTATAGTAATTGTCGTTCTATCGATCATATAAGCATAATATGGCTAATAATATGAGTTAGATTGATAATACTAAGAGTAGTGAGTATAGTAATTCTCGTTCTATCGATCATATAAGCATAATATGGCTAATAATATGAGTTAGATTGATAATAATAAGAGTAATGGGTATAGTAATTGTAGTTCTATCGATCATATAAGCAAAATATGGCTAATAATATGAGTTAGATTGATAATAATAAGAGAAATAACTACAGTAATTGTCGTTCTATCGATCATATAAGCATAATAAGGCTAATAATATGAGTTAGAGTGATAATACTAAGAGTAGTGAGTATTGTAATTCTCATTCTATCGATCATATGAGCATAATATGGCTAATAATATGAGTTAGATTGATAATAATAACAGTAATAAGTATAGTAACTGTCGTTCTATCGATAATATAAGCATAATATGGCTAATAATATGAGTTAGGTTGATAATACTAAGAGTAGTGAGTATAGTAATTGTCGTTCTATCGATCATATAAGCATAATATGGCTAATAATATGATATTGATTGATAATAATAAGAGTAATAAGTATAGTATTTGTCGTTCTACCGATCATGTAAGCATAATATGGCTAATAATACGAGGTAGATTGATAATAATAAGAGTAATAAGTATAGTAATTGTCGTTCTATCGATCATTTAAGCATAATATGGCTAATAATATGAGTTAGATTGATAATAATAACAGTAATAAGTATAGTAATTGTCGTTCTATCGATAATATAAACATAATATGGCTAATAATATGAGTTAGATTGATAATACTAAGAGTAGTGAGTATAGTAATTCTCGTTCTATCCATCATATAAGCATAATATGGCTAATAATAAGAGTTAGTATGATAATAATAAGAGTAATGAGTATAGCAATTGTAGTTCTATCGATCATATCGGCATAATATGGTTAATAATATGAGTTAGATTCATAATAATAAGAGTAATAAGTATAGTAATTGTCGTTCTATCGATCATATAAGCATAATATGGCTAATAATATGAGTTAGAGTGATAATACTAAGAGTAGTGAGTATAGTAATTCTCATTCTATCGATGATATAAGCATAATATGGCTAATAATATGAGTTAGATTGATAATAATAAGAGTAATGAGTATAGTAATTGTAGTTCTATCGATCATATCGGCATAATATGGTGAATAATATGAGTTAGATTCATAATAATAAGAGTAATAAGTATAGTAATTGTCGTTCTATCGATCATATAAGCATAGTATGGCTAATAATATGAGTTAGATTGATAATACTACGAGTAGTGAGTATAGTAATTCTCGTTCTATCGATCATATAAGCATAATATGGCTAATAATATGAGTTAGATTGATAATAATAAGAGTAATAACTACAGTACTTGTCGTTCTATCGATCATATAAGCATAATAAGGCTAATAATATGAGTTAGATTGATAATAATAAGAGTAATAAGTATAGTAATTGTCGTTCTCTCGATCATATAAGCATAATAAGGCTAATAATATGAGTTAGAGTGATAATACTAAGAGTAGTGAGTATAGTAATTCTCATTCTATCGATCATATAAGCATAATATGGCTAATAATATGAGTTAGAGTGATAATACTAAGAGTAGTGAGTATTGTAATTCTCATTCTATCGATGATATAAGCATAATATGGCTAATAATATGAGTTAGATTGATAATAATAAGAGTAATGAGTATAGTAATTGTAGTTCTATCGATCATATCGGCATAATATGGTGAATAATATGAGTTAGATTCATAATAATAAGAGTAATAAGTATAGTAATTGTCGTTCTATCGATCATATAAGCATAGTATGGCTAATAATATGAGTTAGATTGATAATACTACGAGTAGTGAGTATAGTAATTCTCGTTCTATCGATCATATAAGCATAATATGGCTAATAATATGAGTTAGATTGATAATAATAAGAGTAATAACTACAGTACTTGTCGTTCTATCGATCATATAAGCATAATAAGGCTAATAATATGAGTTAGATTGATAATAATAAGAGTAATAAGTATAGTAATTGTCGTTCTCTCGATCATATAAGCATAATAAGGCTAATAATATGAGTTAGAGTGATAATACTAAGAGTAGTGAGTATAGTAATTCTCATTCTATCGATCATATAAGCATAATATGGCTAATAATATGAGTTAGATTGATAATAATAAGAGTAATGAGTATAGTAATTGTAGTTCTATCGATCATATCGGCATAATATGGTGAATAATATGAGTTAGATTCATAATAATAAGAGTAATAAGTATAGTAATTGTCGTTCTATCGATCATATAAGCATAATATGGCTAATAATATGAGTTAGATTGATAATAATAAGAGTAGTAAGTATAGTATTTGTCGTTCTATCGATCATATAAGCATAATATGGCTAATAATATGAGTTAGATTGATAATAATAAGAGTAATAAGTATAGTAATTGTCGTTCTATCGATCATTTAAGCATAATATGGGTAATAATATGAGTCAGATTGATAATAATAACAGTAATAAGTATAGTAATTGTCGTTCCATCGATCATATAAGCATAATATGGCTAATAATATGAGTTAGATTGATAATAATAAGAGTAATGAGTATAGTAATTGTAGTTCTATCGATCATATCGGCATAATATGGTGAATAATATGAGTTAGATTCATAATAATAAGAGTAATAAGTATAGTAATTGTCGTTCTATCGATCATATAAGCATAATATGGCTAATAATATGAGTTAGATTGATAATAATAAGAGTAGTAAGTATAGTATTTGTCGTTCTATCGATCATATAAGCATAATATGGCTAATAATATGAGTTAGATTGATAATAATAAGAGTAATAAGTATAGTAATTGTCGTTCTATCGATCATTTAAGCATAATATGGGTAATAATATGAGTCAGATTGATAATAGTAACAGTAATAAGTATAGTAATTGTCGTTCTATCGATAATATAAGCATAATATGGCTAATAATATGAGTTAGATTGATAATACTAAGAGTAGTGAGTATAGTAGTTCTCGTTCTATCGATCATATAAGCATAATATGGCTAATAATATGAGTTAGATTGATAATAATAAGAGTAATAAGTATAGTAATTGTCGTTCTATCGATCATATAAGCATAATATGGCTAATAATATGAGTTAGATTGATAATACTAAGAGTAGTGAGTATAGTAATTCTCGTTCTATCGATCATATATGCATAATATGGCTAATAATATGAGTTAGATTGATAATAATAAGAGTAATAACTACAGTAATTGTCGTTCTATCGATCATATAAGCATAATAAGGCTAATAATATGAGTTAGATTGATAATACTAAGAGTAGTGAGTATAGTAATTCTCGTTCTATCGATCATATAAGCATAATATGGCTAATAATATGAGTTAGATTGATACTAATAAGAGTAATGAGTGTAGTAATTGTAGATCTATCGATCATTTAAGCATAATAAGGCTAATAATATGAGTTAGAGTGATAATACTAAGAGTAGTGAGTATTGTAATTCTCATTCTATCGATCATATAAGCATAATATGGCTAATAATATGAGTTAGATTGATAATAATAAGAGTAATGAGTATAGTAATTGTAGTTCTATCGATCATTTAAGCATAATATGGCTAATAATATGAGTTAGATTGATAATATTAACAGTAATAAGTATAGTAATTGTCGTTCTATCGATAATATAACCATAATATGGCTAGTAATATGAGTTAGATTGATAATACTAAGAGTAGTGAGTATAGTAATTCTCGTTCTATCGATCATATAAGCATAATATGGCTAATAATATGAGTTAGATTGATAATAATAAGAGTAGTGAGTATTGTAATTCTCATTCTATCGATCATATAAGCATAATATGGCTAATAATATGAGTTAGATTGATAATAATAAGAGTAATAACTACAGTAATTGTCGTTCTATCGATCATATAAGCATAATAAGGCTAATAATATGAGTTAGAGTGATAATACTAAGAGTAGTGAGTATAGTAATTCTCATTCTATCGATCATATAAGCATAGTATGGCTAATAATATGAGTTAGATTGATAATAATAAGAGTAATGAGTATAGTAATTGTAGTTCTATCGATCATTTAAGCATAATATGGCTAATAATATGAGTTAGATTGATAATAATAAGAGTAATGAGTATAGTAATTGTAGTTCTATCGATCATATCTGCATAATATGGTTAATAATATGAGTTAGATTGATAATAATAAGAGTAGTAAGTATAGTATTTGTCGTTCTATCGATCATATAAGCATAATATGGCTAATAATATGAGTTAGATTGATAGTAATAAGAGTAATAAGTATAGTAATTGTCGTTCTATCGATCATATAAGCATAATAAGGCTAATAATATGAGTTAGAGTGATAATACTAAGAGTAGTGAGTATAGTAATTCTCATTCTATCGATCATATAAGCATAATATGGCTAATAATATGAGTTAGATTGATAATAATAAGAGTAATGAGTATAGTAATTGTAGTTCTATCGATCATATCGGCATAATATGGTGAATAATATGAGTTAGATTCATAATAATAAGAGTAATAAGTATAGTAATTGTCGTTCTATCGATCATATAAGCATAATATGGCTAATAATATGAGTTAGATTGATAATAATAAGAGTAGTAAGTATAGTATTTGTCGTTCTATCGATCATATAAGCATAATATGGCTAATAATATGAGTTAGATTGATAATAATAAGAGTAATAAGTATAGTAATTGTCGTTCTATCGATCATTTAAGCATAATATGGGTAATAATATGAGTCAGATTGATAATAATAACAGTAATAAGTATAGTAATTGTCGTTCCATCGATCATATAAGCATAATATGGCTAATAATATGAGTTAGATTGATAATAATAAGAGTAATGAGTATAGTAATTGTAGTTCTATCGATCATATCGGCATAATATGGTGAATAATATGAGTTAGATTCATAATAATAAGAGTAATAAGTATAGTAATTGTCGTTCTATCGATCATATAAGCATAATATGGCTAATAATATGAGTTAGATTGATAATAATAAGAGTAGTAAGTATAGTATTTGTCGTTCTATCGATCATATAAGCATAATATGGCTAATAATATGAGTTAGATTGATAATAATAAGAGTAATAAGTATAGTAATTGTCGTTCTATCGATCATTTAAGCATAATATGGGTAATAATATGAGTCAGATTGATAATAGTAACAGTAATAAGTATAGTAATTGTCGTTCTATCGATAATATAAGCATAATATGGCTAATAATATGAGTTAGATTGATAATACTAAGAGTAGTGAGTATAGTAGTTCTCGTTCTATCGATCATATAAGCATAATATGGCTAATAATATGAGTTAGATTGATAATAATAAGAGTAATAAGTATAGTAATTGTCGTTCTATCGATCATATAAGCATAATATGGCTAATAATATGAGTTAGATTGATAATACTAAGAGTAGTGAGTATAGTAATTCTCGTTCTATCGGTCATATATGCATAATATGGCTAATAATATGAGTTAGATTGATAATAATAAGAGTTATAACTACAGTAATTGTCGTTCTATCGATCATATAAGCATAATAAGGCTAATAATATGAGTTAGATTGATAATACTAAGAGTAGTGAGTATAGTAATTCTCGTTCTATCGATCATATAAGCATAATATGGCTAATAATATGAGTTAGATTGATACTAATAAGAGTAATGAGTGTAGTAATTGTAGATCTATCGATCATTTAAGCATAATAAGGCTAATAATATGAGTTAGAGTGATAATACTAAGAGTAGTGAGTATTGTAATTCTCATTCCATCGATCATATAAGCATAATATGACTAATAATATGAGTTAGATTGATAATAATAAGAGTAATGAGTATAGTAATTGTAGTTCTATCGATCATTTAAGCATAATATGGCTAATAATATGAGTTAGATTGATAATATTAACAGTAATAAGTATAGTAATTGTCGTTCTATCGATAATATAACCATAATATGGCTAGTAATATGAGTTAGATTGATAATACTAAGAGTAGTGAGTATAGTAATTCTCGTTCTATCGATCATATAAGCATAATATGGCTAATAATATGAGTTAGATTGATAATAATAAGAGTAGTGAGTATTGTAATTCTCATTCTATCGATCATATAAGCATAATATGGCTAATAATATGAGTTAGATTGATAATAATAAGAGTAATAACTACAGTAATTGTCGTTCTATCGATCATATAAGCATAATAAGGCTAATAATATGAGTTAGAGTGATAATACTAAGAGTAGTGAGTATAGTAATTCTCATTCTATCGATCATATAAGCATAATATGGCTAATAATATGAGTTAGATTGATAATAATAAGAGTAATGAGTATAGTAATTGTAGTTCTATCGATCATTTAAGCATAATATGGCTAATAATATGAGTTAGATTGATAATAATAAGAGTAATGAGTATAGTAATTGTAGTTCTATCGATCATATCTGCATAATATGGTTAATAATATGAGTTAGATTGATAATAATAAGAGTAGTAAGTATAGTATTTGTCGTTCTATCGATCATATAAGCATAATATGGCTAATAATATGAGTTAGATTGATAATACTAAGAGTAGTGAGTATAGTAATTCTCGTTCTATCGATCATATAAGCATAATATGGCTAATAATATGAGTTAGATTGATACTAATAAGAGTAATGAGTGTAGTAATTGTAGATCTATCGATCATTTAAGCATAATAAGGCTAATAATATGAGTTAGAGTGATAATACTAAGAGTAGTGAGTATTGTAATTCTCATTCTATCGATCATATAAGCATAATATGGCTAATAATATGAGTTAGATTGATAATAATAAGAGTAATGAGTATAGTAATTGTAGTTCTATCGATCATTTAAGCATAATATGGCTAATAATATGAGTTAGATTGATAATATTAACAGTAATAAGTATAGTAATTGTCGTTCTATCGATAATATAACCATAATATGGCTAGTAATATGAGTTAGATTGATAATACTAAGAGTAGTGAGTATAGTAATTCTCGTTCTATCGATCATATAAGCATAATATGGCTAATAATATGAGTTAGATTGATAATAATAAGAGTAATAACTACAGTAATTGTCGTTCTATCGATCATATAAGCATAATAAGGCTAATAATATGAGTTAGAGTGATAATACTAAGAGTAGTGAGTATAGTAATTCTCATTCTATCGATCATATAAGCATAATATGGCTAATAATATGAGTTAGATTGATAATAATAAGAGTAATAAGTATAGTAATTGTCGTTCTATCGATCATATAAGCATAATATGGCTAATAATATGAGTTAGATTGATAATACTAAGAGTAGTGAGTATAGTAATTCTCGTTCTATCGATCATATAAGCATAATATGGCTAATAATATGAGTTAGATTGATACTAATAAGAGTAATGAGTATAGTAATTGTAGATCTATCGATCATTTAAACATAATATGGCTAATAATATGAGTTAGATTGATAATTATAACAGTAATAAGTATAGTAATTGTCGTTCTATCGATCATTTAAGCATAATATGGGTAATAATATGAGTCAGATTGATAATAATAACAGTAATAAGTATAGTAATTGTCGTTCTATCGATAATATAAGCATAATATGGCTAATAATATGAGTTAGATTGATAATACTAAGAGTAGTGAGTATAGTAATTCTCGTTCTATCGATCATATAAGCATAATGTGGCTAATAATATGAGTTAGATTGATAATAATAAGAGTAATGAGTATAGTAATTGTAGATCTATCGATCATTTAAGCATAATATGGCTAATAATATGAGTTAGATTGATAATAATATCAGTAATAAGTATAGTAATTGTCGTTCTATCGATCATTTAAGCATAATATGGGTAATAATATGAGTCAGATTGATAATAATAACAGTAATAAGTATAGTAATTGTCGTTCTATCGATAATATAAGCATAATATGGCTAATAATATGAGTTAGATTGATAATACTAAGAGTAGTGAGTATAGTAGTTCTCGTTCTATCGATCATATAAGCATAATATGGCTAATAATATGAGTTAGATTGATAATAATAAGAGTAATGGGTATAGTAATTGTAGATCTATCGATCATTTAAGCATAATATGGCTAATAATATGAGTTAGATTGATAATAATAACAGTAATAAGTATAGTAATTGTCGTTCTATCGATAATATAACCATAATATGGCTAGTAATATGAGTTAGATTGATACTACTAAGAGTAGTGAGTATAGTAATTCTCGTTCTATCGATCATATAAGCATAATATGGCTAATAATATGAGTTAGATTGATAATAATAAGAGTAATAACTACAGTAATTGTCGTTCTATCGATCATATAAGCATAATAAGGCTAATAATATGAGTTAGATTGATAATAATAAGAGTAATAAGTATAGTAATTGTCGTTCTCTCGATCATATAAGCATAATATGGCTAATAATATGAGTTAGAGTGATAATACTAAGAGTAGTGAGTATAGTAATTCTCATTCTATCGATCATTTAAGCATAATATGGCTATTAATATGAGTTAGATTGATAATAATAACAGTAATAAGTATAGTAATTGTCGTTCTATCGATAATATAACCATAATATGGCTAATAATATGAGTTAGATTGATAATACTAAGAGTAGTGAGTATAGTAATTCTCGTTCTATCGATCATATAAGCATAATATGGCTAATAATATGAGTTATATTGATAGTAATAAGAGTAATACGTATAGTAATTGTCGTTCTATCGATCATATAAGCATAATACGGCTAATAATATGAGTTAGAGTGATAATACTAAGAGTAGTGAGTATAGTAATTATCATTCTATCGATCATTTAAGCATAATATGGCTAATAATATGAGTTAGATTGATAATAATAACAGTAATAAGTATAGTAATTGTCGTTCTATCGATCATTTAAGCATAATATGGGTAATAATATGAGTCAGATTGATAATAATAACAGTAATAAGTATAGTAATTGTCGTTCTATCGATAATATAAGCATAATATGGGTAATAATATGAGTCAGATTGATAATAATAACAGTAATAAGTATAGTAATTGTCGTTCCATCGATCATATAAGCATAATATGGCTAATAATATGAGTTAGATTGATAATAATAAGAGTAATGAGTATAGTAATTGTAGTTCTATCGATCATATCGGCATAATATGGTGAATAATATGAGTTAGATTCATAATAATAAGAGTAATAAGTATAGTAATTGTCGTTCTATCGATCATATAAGCATAATATGGCTAATAATATGAGTTAGATTGATAATAATAAGAGTAGTAAGTATAGTATTTGTCGTTCTATCGATCATATAAGCATAATATGGCTAATAATATGAGTTAGATTGATAATAATAAGAGTAATAAGTATAGTAATTGTCGTTCTATCGATCATTTAAGCATAATATGGGTAATAATATGAGTCAGATTGATAATAGTAACAGTAATAAGTATAGTAATTGTCGTTCTATCGATAATTTAAGCATAATATGGCTAATAATATGAGTTAGATTGATAATACTAAGAGTAGTGAGTATAGTAGTTCTCGTTCTATCGATCATATAAGCATAATATGGCTAATAATATGAGTTAGATTGATAATAATAAGAGTAATAAGTATAGTAATTGTCGTTCTATCGATCATATAAGCATAATATGGCTAATAATATGAGTTAGATTGATAATACTAAGAGTAGTGAGTATAGTAATTCTCGTTCTATCGGTCATATATGCATAATATGGCTAATAATATGAGTTAGATTGATAATAATAAGAGTTATAACTACAGTAATTGTCGTTCTATCGATCATATAAGCATAATAAGGCTAATAATATGAGTTAGATTGATAATACTAAGAGTAGTGAGTATAGTAATTCTCGTTCTATCGATCATATAAGCATAATATGGCTAATAATATGAGTTAGATTGATACTAATAAGAGTAATGAGTGTAGTAATTGTAGATCTATCGATCATTTAAGCATAATAAGGCTAATAATATGAGTTAGAGTGATAATACTAAGAGTAGTGAGTATTGTAATTCTCATTCTATCGATCATATAAGCATAATATGGCTAATAATATGAGTTAGATTGATAATAATAAGAGTAATGAGTATAGTAATTGTAGTTCTATCGATCATTTAAGCATAATATGGCTAATAATATGAGTTAGATTGATAATTATAACAGTAATAAGTATAGTAATTGTCGTTCTATCGATCATTTAAGCATAATATGGGTAATAATATGAGTCAGATTGATAATAATAACAGTAATAAGTATAGTAATTGTCGTTCTATCGATAATATAAGCATAATATGGCTAATAATATGAGTTAGATTGATAATACTAAGAGTAGTGAGTATAGTAATTCTCGTTCTATCGATCATATAAGCATAATGTGGCTAATAATATGAGTTAGATTGATAATAATAAGAGTAATGAGTATAGTAATTGTAGATCTATCGATCATTTAAGCATAATATGGCTAGTAATATGAGTTAGATTGATAATAATATCAGTAATAAGTATTGTAATTGTCGTTCTATCGATCATTTAAGCATAATATGGGTAATAATATGAGTCAGATTGATAATAATAACAGTAATAAGTATAGTAATTGTCGTTCTATCGATAATATAAGCATAATATGGCTAATAATATGAGTTAGAGTGATAATACTAAGAGTAGTGAGTATAGTAATTCTCATTCTATCGATCATATAAGCATAATATGGCTAATAATATGAGTTAGATTGATAATAATAAGAGTAATGGGTATAGTAATTGTAGTTCTATCGATCATTTAAGCATAATATGGCTATTAATATGAGTTAGATTGATAATAATAACAGTAATAAGTATAGTAATTGTCGTTCTATCGATAATATAACCATAATATGGCTAATAATATGAGTTAGATTGATAATACTAAGAGTAGCGAGTATAGTAATTCTCGTTCTATCGATCATATAAGCATAATATGGCTAATAATATGAGTTAGATTGATAATAATAAGAGTTATAACTACAGTAATTGTCGTTCTATCGATCATATAAGCATAATAAGGCTAATAATATGAGTTAGATTGATAATACTAAGAGTAGTGAGTATAGTAATTCTCGTTCTATCGATCATATAAGCATAATATGGCTAATAATATGAGTTAGATTGATACTAATAAGAGTAATGAGTGTAGTAATTGTAGATCTATCGATCATTTAAGCATAATAAGGCTAATAATATGAGTTAGAGTGATAATACTAAGAGTAGTGAGTATTGTAATTCTCATTCTATCGATCATATAAGCATAATATGGCTAATAATATGAGTTAGATTGATAATAATAAGAGTAATGAGTATAGTAATTGTAGTTCTATCGATCATTTAAGCATAATATGGCTAATAATATGAGTTAGATTGATAATATTAACAGTAATAAGTATAGTAATTGTCGTTCTATCGATAATATAACCATAATATGGCTAGTAATATGAGTTAGATTGATAATACTAAGAGTAGTGAGTATAGTAATTCTCGTTCTATCGATCATATAAGCATAATATGGCTAATAATATGAGTTAGATTGATAATAATAAGAGTAGTGAGTATTGTAATTCTCATTCTATCGATCATATAAGCATAATATGGCTAATAATATGAGTTAGATTGATAATAATAAGAGTAATAACTACAGTAATTGTCGTTCTATCGATCATATAAGCATAATAAGGCTAATAATATGAGTTAGAGTGATAATACTAAGAGTAGTGAGTATAGTAATTCTCATTCTATCGATCATATAAGCATAATATGGCTAATAATATGAGTTAGATTGATAATAATAAGAGTAATGAGTATAGTAATTGTAGTTCTATCGATCATTTAAGCATAATATGGCTAATAATATGAGTTAGATTGATAATAATAAGAGTAATGAGTATAGTAATTGTAGTTCTATCGATCATATCTGCATAATATGGTTAATAATATGAGTTAGATTGATAATAATAAGAGTAGTAAGTATAGTATTTGTCGTTCTATCGATCATATAAGCATAATATGGCTAATAATATGAGTTAGATTGATAGTAATAAGAGTAATAAGTATAGTAATTGTCGTTCTATCGATCATATAAGCATAATAAGGCTAATAATATGAGTTAGAGTGATAATACTAAGAGTAGTGAGTATTGTAATTCTCATTCTATCGATCATATAAGCATAATATGGCTAATAATATGAGTTAGATTGATAATAATAAGAGTAATAAGTATAGTAATTGTCGTTCTATCGATCATATAAGCATAATATGGCTAATAATATGAGTTAGATTGATAATACTAAGAGTAGTGAGTATAGTAATTCTCGTTCTATCGATCATATAAGCATAATATGGCTAATAATATGAGTTAGATTGATACTAATAAGAGTAATGAGTGTAGTAATTGTAGATCTATCGATCATTTAAGCATAATAAGGCTAATAATATGAGTTAGAGTGATAATACTAAGAGTAGTGAGTATTGTAATTCTCATTCTATCGATCATATAAGCATAATATGGCTAATAATATGAGTTAGATTGATAATAATAAGAGTAATGAGTATAGTAATTGTAGTTCTATCGATCATTTAAGCATAATATGGCTAATAATATGAGTTAGATTGATAATATTAACAGTAATAAGTATAGTAATTGTCGTTCTATCGATAATATAACCATAATATGGCTAGTAATATGAGTTAGATTGATAATACTAAGAGTAGTGAGTATAGTAATTCTCGTTCTATCGATCATATAAGCATAATATGGCTAATAATATGAGTTAGATTGATAATAATAAGAGTAATAACTACAGTAATTGTCGTTCTATCGATCATATAAGCATAATAAGGCTAATAATATGAGTTAGAGTGATAATACTAAGAGTAGTGAGTATAGTAATTCTCATTCTATCGATCATATAAGCATAATATGGCTAATAATATGAGTTAGATTGATAATAATAAGAGTAATAAGTATAGTAATTGTCGTTCTATCGATCATATAAGCATAATATGGCTAATAGTATGAGTTAGATTGATAATACTAAGAGTAGTGAGTATAGTAATTCTCGTTCTATCGATCATGTAAGCATAATATGGCTAATAATATGAGTTAGATTGATACTAATAAGAGTAATGAGTATAGTAATTGTAGATCTATCGATCATTTAAACATAATATGGCTAATAATATGAGTTAGATTGATAATTATAACAGTAATAAGTATAGTAATTGTCGTTCTATCGATCATTTAAGCATAATATGGGTAATAATATGAGTCAGATTGATAATAATAACAGTAATAAGTATAGTAATTGTCGTTCTATCGATAATATAAGCATAATATGGCTAATAATATGAGTTAGATTGATAATACTAAGAGTAGTGAGTATAGTAATTCTCGTTCTATCGATCATATAAGCATAATGTGGCTAATAATATGAGTTAGATTGATAATAATAAGAGTAATGAGTATAGTAATTGTAGATCTATCGATCATTTAAGCATAATATGGCTAATAATATGAGTTAGATTGATAATAATATCAGTAATAAGTATAGTAATTGTCGTTCTATCGATCATTTAAGCATAATATGGGTATTAATATGAGTCAGATTGATAATAATAACAGTAATAAGTATAGTAATTGTCGTTCTATCGATAATATAAGCATAATATGGCTAATAATATGAGTTAGATTGATAATACTAAGAGTAGTGAGTATAGTAGTTCTCGTTCTATCGATCATATAAGCATAATATGGCTAATAATATGAGTTAGATTGATAATAATAAGAGTAATGGGTATAGTAATTGTAGATCTATCGATCATTTAAGCATAATATGGCTAATAATATGAGTTAGATTGATAATAATAACAGTAATAAGTATAGTAATTGTCGTTCTATCGATAATATAACCATAATATGGCTAGTAATATGAGTTAGATTGATACTACTAAGAGTAGTGAGTATAGTAATTCTCGTTCTATCGATCATATAAGCATAATATGGCTAATAATATGAGTTAGATTGATAATAATAAGAGTAATAACTACAGTAATTGTCGTTCTATCGATCATATAAGCATAATAAGGCTAATAATATGAGTTAGATTGATAATAATAAGAGTAATAAGTATAGTAATTGTCGTTCTCTCGATCATATAAGCATAATATGGCTAATAATATGAGTTAGAGTGATAATACTAAGAGTAGTGAGTATAGTAATTCTCATTCTATCGATCATTTAAGCATAATATGGCTATTAATATGAGTTAGATTGATAATAATAACAGTAATAAGTATAGTAATTGTCGTTCTATCGATAATATAACCATAATATGGCTAATAATATGAGTTAGATTGATAATACTAAGAGTAGTGAGTATAGTAATTCTCGTTCTATCGATCATATAAGCATAATATGGCTAATAATATGAGTTATATTGATAGTAATAAGAGTAATACGTATAGTAATTGTCGTTCTATCGATCATATAAGCATAATACGGCTAATAATATGAGTTAGAGTGATAATACTAAGAGTAGTGAGTATAGTAATTATCATTCTATCGATCATTTAAGCATAATATGGCTAATAATATGAGTTAGATTGATAATAATAACAGTAATAAGTATAGTAATTGTCGTTCTATCGATCATTTAAGCATAATATGGGTAATAATATGAGTCAGATTGATAATAATAACAGTAATAAGTATAGTAATTGTCGTTCTATCGATAATATAAGCATAATATAGCTAATAATATGAGTTAGATTGATAATACTAAGAGTAGTGAGTATAGTAGTTCTCGTTCTATCGATCATATAAGCATAATATGGCTAATAATATGAGTTAGATTGATAATAATAAGAGTAATAAGTATAGTAATTGTCGTTCTATCGATCATATAAGCATAATATGGCTAATAATATGAGTTAGATTGATAATACTAAGAGTAGTGAGTATAGTAATTCTCGTTCTATCGATCATATAAGCATAATATGGCTAATAATATGAGTTAGAGTGATAATACCAAGAGTAGTGAGTATAGTAATTCTCATTCTATCGATCATTTAAGCATAATATGGCTAATAATATGAGTTAGATTGATACTAATAAGAGTAATGAGTGTAGTAATTGTAGATCTATCGATCATTTAAGCATAATAAGGCTAATAATATGAGTTAGAGTGATAATACTAAGAGTAGTGAGTATTGTAATTCTCATTCTATCGATCATATAAGCATAATATGGCTAATAATATGAGTTAGATTGATAATAATAAGAGTAATGAGTATAGTAATTGTAGTTCTATCGATCATTTAAGCATAATATGGCTAATAATATGAGTTAGATTGATAATTATAACAGTAATAAGTATAGTAATTGTCGTTCTATCGATCATTTAAGCATAATATGGGTAATAATATGAGTCAGATTGATAATAATAACAGTAATAAGTATAGTAATTGTCGTTCTATCGATAATATAAGCATAATATGGCTAATAATATGAGTTAGATTGATAATACTAAGAGTAGTGAGTATAGTAATTCTCGTTCTATCGATCATATAAGCATAATATGGCTAATAATATGAGTTAGATTGATAATAATAAGAGTAATAACTACAGTAATTGTCGTTCTATCGATCATATAAGCATAATAAGGCTAATAATATGAGTTAGAGTGATAATACTAAGAGTAGTGAGTATAGTAATTCTCATTCTATCGATCATTTAAGCATAATATGGCTATTAATATGAGTTAGATTGATAATAATAACAGTAATAAGTATAGTAATTGTCGTTCTATCGATAATATAACCATAATATGGCTAATAATATGAGTTAGATTGATAATACTAAGAGTAGTGAGTATAGTAATTCTCGTTCTATCGATCATATAAGCATAATATGGCTAATAATATGAGTTATATTGATAGTAATAAGAGTAATACGTATAGTAATTGTCGTTCTATCGATCATATAAGCATAATACGGCTAATAATATGAGTTAGAGTGATAATACTAAGAGTAGTGAGTATAGTAATTATCATTCTATCGATCATTTAAGCATAATATGGCTAATAATATGAGTTAGATTGATAATAATAACAGTAATAAGTATAGTAATTGTCGTTCTATCGATCATTTAAGCATAATATGGGTAATAATATGAGTCAGATTGATAATAATAACAGTAATAAGTATAGTAATTGTCGTTCTATCGATAATATAAGCATAATATAGCTAATAATATGAGTTAGATTGATAATACTAAGAGTAGTGAGTATAGTAGTTCTCGTTCTATCGATCATATAAGCATAATATGGCTAATAATATGAGTTAGATTGATAATAATAAGAGTAATAAGTATAGTAATTGTCGTTCTATCGATCATATAAGCATAATATGGCTAATAATATGAGTTAGATTGATAATACTAAGAGTAGTGAGTATAGTAATTCTCGTTCTATCGATCATATAAGCATAATATGGCTAATAATATGAGTTAGAGTGATAATACCAAGAGTAGTGAGTATAGTAATTCTCATTCTATCGATCATTTAAGCATAATATGGCTAATAATATGAGTTAGATTGATACTAATAAGAGTAATGAGTGTAGTAATTGTAGATCTATCGATCATTTAAGCATAATAAGGCTAATAATATGAGTTAGAGTGATAATACTAAGAGTAGTGAGTATTGTAATTCTCATTCTATCGATCATATAAGCATAATATGGCTAATAATATGAGTTAGATTGATAATAATAAGAGTAATGAGTATAGTAATTGTAGTTCTATCGATCATTTAAGCATAATATGGCTAATAATATGAGTTAGATTGATAATTATAACAGTAATAAGTATAGTAATTGTCGTTCTATCGATCATTTAAGCATAATATGGGTAATAATATGAGTCAGATTGATAATAATAACAGTAATAAGTATAGTAATTGTCGTTCTATCGATAATATAAGCATAATATGGCTAATAATATGAGTTAGATTGATAATACTAAGAGTAGTGAGTATAGTAATTCTCGTTCTATCGATCATATAAGCATAATGTGGCTAATAATATGAGTTAGATTGATAATAATAAGAGTAATGAGTATAGTAATTGTAGATCTATCGATCATTTAAGCATAATATGGCTAATAATATGAGTTAGATTGATAATAATATCAGTAATAAGTATTGTAATTGTCGTTCTATCGATCATTTAAGCATAATATGGGTAATAATATGAGTCAGATTGATAATAATAACAGTAATAAGTATAGTAATTGTCGTTCTATCGATAATATAAGCATAATATGGCTAATAATATGAGTTAGAGTGATAATACTAAGAGTAGTGAGTATAGTAATTCTCATTCTATCGATCATATAAGCATAATATGGCTAATAATATGAGTTAGATTGATAATAATAAGAGTAATGGGTATAGTAATTGTAGTTCTATCGATCATTTAAGCATAATATGGCTATTAATATGAGTTAGATTGATAATAATAACAGTAATAAGTATAGTAATTGTCGTTCTATCGATAATATAACCATAATATGGCTAATAATATGAGTTAGATTGATAATACTAAGAGTAGTGAGTATAGTAATTCTCGTTCTATCGATCATATAAGCATAATATGGCTAATAATATGAGTTAGATTGATAGTAATAAGAGTAATAAGTATAGTAATTGTCGTTCTGTCGATCATATAAGCATAATAAGGCTAATAATATGAGTTAGAGTGATAATACTAAGAGTAGTGAGTATAGTAATTCTCATTCTATCGATCATTTAAGCATAATATGGCTAATAATATGAGTTAGATTGATAATAATAACAGTAATAAGTATAGTAATTGTCGTTCTATCGATCATTTAAGCATAATATGGGTAATAATATGAGTCAGATTGATAATAATAACAGTAATAAGTATAGTAATTGTCGTTCTATCGATAATATAAGCATAATATAGCTAATAATATGAGTTAGATTGATAATACTAAGAGTAGTGAGTATAGTAGTTCTCGTTCTATCGATCATATAAGCATAATATGGCTAATAATATGAGTTAGATTGATAATAATAAGAGTAATAAGTATAGTAATTGTCGTTCTATCGATCATATAAGCATAATATGGCTAATAATATGAGTTAGATTGATAATACTAAGAGTAGTGAGTATAGTAATTCTCGTTCTATCGATCATATAAGCATAATATGGCTAATAATATGAGTTAGAGTGATAATACCAAGAGTAGTGAGTATAGTAATTCTCATTCTATCGATCATTTAAGCATAATATGGCTAATAATATGAGTTAGATTGATACTAATAAGAGTAATGAGTGTAGTAATTGTAGATCTATCGATCATTTAAGCATAATAAGGCTAATAATATGAGTTAGAGTGATAATACTAAGAGTAGTGAGTATTGTAATTCTCATTCTATCGATCATATAAGCATAATATGGCTAATAATATGAGTTAGATTGATAATAATAAGAGTAATGAGTATAGTAATTGTAGTTCTATCGATCATTTAAGCATAATATGGCTAATAATATGAGTTAGATTGATAATTATAACAGTAATAAGTATAGTAATTGTCGTTCTATCGATCATTTAAGCATAATATGGGTAATAATATGAGTCAGATTGATAATAATAACAGTAATAAGTATAGTAATTGTCGTTCTATCGATAATATAAGCATAATATGGCTAATAATATGAGTTAGATTGATAATACTAAGAGTAGTGAGTATAGTAGTTCTCGTTCTATCGATCATATAAGCATAATATGGCTAATAATATGAGTTAGATTGATAATAATAAGAGTAATGGGTATAGTAAATTGTAGATCTATCGATCATTTAAGCATAATATGGCTAATAATATGAGTTAGATTGATAATAATAACAGTAGTAAGTATAGTAATTGTCGTTCTATCGATAATATAACCATAATATGGCTAGTAATATGAGTTAGATTGATAATACTAAGAGTAGTGAGTATAGTAATTCTCGTTCTATCGATCATATAAGCATAATATGGCTAATAATATGAGTTAGATTGATAATAATAAGAGTAATAACTACAGTAATTGTCGTTCTATCGATCATATAAGCATAATAAGGCTAATAATATGAGTTAGAGTGATAATACTAAGAGTAGTGGAGTATAGTAATTCTCATTCTATCGATCATATAAGCATAATATGGCTAATAATATGAGTTAGATTGATAATAATAAGAGTAATGGGTATAGTAATTGTAGTTCTATCGATCATGTAAGCAAAATATGGCTAATAATATGAGTTAGATTGATAATAATAAGAGTAATAACTACAGTAATTGTCGTTTCTATCGATCATATAAGCATAATAAGGCTAATAATATGAGTTAGAGTGATAATACTAAGAGTAGTGAGTATTGTAATTCTCATTCTATCGATCATATAAGCATAATATGGCTAATAATATGAGTTAGATTGATAATAATAAGAGTAATAAGTATAGTAATTGTCGTTCTATCGATCATATAAGCATAATATGGCTAATAATATGAGTTAGATTGATAATACTAAGAGTAGTGAGTATAGTAATTCTCGTTCTATCGATCATATAAGCATAATATGGCTAATAATATGAGTTAGATTGATTACTAATAAGAGTAAATGAAGTATAGTAATTGTAGATCTATCGATCATTTAAACATAATATGGCTAATAATATGAGTTAGATTGATAATTATAACAGTATTAAGTATAGTAATTGTCGTTCTATCGATCATTTAAGCATAATAGGGGTAATAATATGAGTTCAGATTGATAATAATAACAGTAATAAGTATAGTAATTGTCGTTCTATCGATAATATAAGCATAATATGGCTAATAATATGAGTTAGATTGATAATACTAAGAGTAGTGAGTATAGTAATTCTCGTTCTATCGATCATATAAGCATAATGTGGCTAATAATATGAGTTAGA
>NW_027474925.1:0-22399 GCF_050947335.1 Megachile rotundata | reverse complement strand
TTACTCATATTATTAGCCATATTATGCTTATATGATCGGTAGAACGATAATTACTGTACCTATTACTCTTATGATTATCAATCTAACTCATATCATTAGCCATATTATGCTTATATGATCGATCGAACGACAATGACTATACCCACTTCTCCTATTATTATCAATCTTACTCATATTATTAGCCATATTATGCTTATATGATCGATCGAACGACAATGACTATACTCACTTCTCTTATTATTGTCAATCTAACTCATATTATTAACCATATTATACTAATATGATCGATAGAACGACAATTACTATGCCTATTACACTCACTATTATCAATCTAACTCATATTATTAAACATATTATGCGGATATGATCGATAGCACGACATTTGCTACACATATTACTCTTATTATTATCGATCTAACTCATATTATTAGCTATATTATGCTTATATGATCGACAGAACGACAATTACTATACTTATTACACTCACTGTTATCAATCTAACTCATATTATTAACCATATTATGCAAATACGATCGATAGAACGACAATTACTATACTTATTACTCTTATTATTATCAATCTAACTCATATTATTAACCATATTATGCAGATAAGATCGATAGAACTACAATTACTATACTCATTACTCTTATTATTATCAATCTAACCCATATTATGAGCCATATTATGCTAATATGATCGATAAAACGACAATTACTATACTTATTACACTCACTGTTATCAATCTAACTCATATTATTAACCATATTATGCAAATATGATCGATAGAACTACAATTAGTATACTCCTTACTCTTATTATTATCAATCTAACTCATATTATTAGCCATATTATGCTTATATGATCGATAGAACGACAATTACTATACTCATTACTCTTATTATTATCAGCCTAACTCATATTATTAACCATATTATGCTAATATGATCGATAGAACGACAATTACTATACTTATTACACTCACTATTATCAATCTAACTCATATTATTAACCATATTTTGCTTATATGAGCAATAGAACTACAATTGCTATACTTATTACACTCACTATTATCAATCTAACTCATATTATTAGCCATATTATGCTTATAGGATCGATAGAACTACAATTACTATACTTATTACTCTTATTATTATCAATCTAACTCATATTATTAACCATATTATGCAGATATGATCGATAGAACTACTGTTACTATACTCGTTACTCTTATTATTATCAATCTAACACATATTATTAACCATATTATGCAGATATGATCGATAGAAAGACAATTACTATACTCATTTCTCTTATTATTATCAATCTAACTCATATTATTAGCCATATTATGCTTATATGATCGATAGAACGACAACTACTATACTTATTACTCTCATTATTATCAATCTAACTCATATTATTAGCCATATTATGCTTATGTGATCGATAGAACGACAATTACTATACTTATTACTCTCATTATTATCAATCTAACTCATATTATTAACCATATTATGCAGATATGATCGATAGAAAGACAATTACTATACTCATTTCTCTTATTATTATCAATCTAACTCATATTATTAGCCATATTATGCTTATATGATCGATAGAACGACAATTACTCTACTTATTACTCTCATTATTATCAATCTAACTCATATTATTAGCCATATTATGCTTATGTGACCGATAGAACGACAATTACTATACTTATTACTCTTATTATTATGAATCTAACTCATATTATTAACCATATTATGCAGATATGATCGATAGCACGACATTTACTACACTTATTACTCTTACTATTATCAATCTAACTCAGATTATTAGCCATATTATGCTTATGTGATCGACAGAACGACAATTACTATACTTATTACACTCACTGTTATCAATCTAACTCATATTATTAACCATATTATGCACATATGATCGATAGAACGACAATTACTATACTTATTACTCTTATTATTATGAATCTAACTCATATTATTAACCATATTATGCAAATACGATCGATAGAACGACAATTACTATACTCATTACTCTTATTATTATCAGCCTAACTTATATTATTAGCCATATTATGCTAATATGATCGATAGAACGACAATTACTATACTTATTACACTCACTATTATCAATCTAACTCATATTATTAACCATATTTTGCTTATATGAGCACTAGAACTACAATTGCTATACTTATTACACTCACTATTATCAATCTAACTCATATTATTAGCCATATTATGCTTATAGGATCGATAGAACGACAATTACTATAATCATTACTCTTATTATTATCAATCTAACTCATATTATTAACCACATTATGCAGATAAGATCGATAGAACTACAATTACTATACTCATTACTCTTATTATTATCAATCTAACTCATATTATTAGCCATATTATGCTTATATGATCGATAGAACGACAATTACTATACTCATTACTCTTATTATTATCAATCTAACTCATATTATAAGCCATATTATGCTTATATGATCGGTAGAACTACAATTACTATACTCATTACTCTTATTATTATCAATCTAACCCATATTATGAGCCATATTATGCTAATATGATCGATAAAACGACAATTACTATACTTATTACACTCACTGTTATCAATCTAACTCATATTATTAACCATATTATGCAAATATGATCGATAGAACTACAATTAGTATACTCCTTACTCTTATTATTATCAATCTAACTCATATTATTAGCCATATTATGCTTATATGATCGATAGAACGACAATTACTATACTCATTACTCTTATTATTATCAGCCTAACTCATATTATTAACCATATTATGCTAATATGATCGATAGAACGACAATTACTATACTTATTACACTCACTATTATCAATCTAACTCATATTATTAACCATATTTTGCTTATATGAGCAATAGAACTACAATTGCTATACTTATTACACTCACTATTATCAATCTAACTCATATTATTAGCCATATTATGCTTATAGGATCGATAGAACTACAATTACTATACTTATTACTCTTATTATTATCAATCTAACTCATATTATTAACCATATTATGCAGATATGATCGATAGAACTACTGTTACTATACTCGTTACTCTTATTATTATCAATCTAACACATATTATTAACCATATTATGCAGATATGATCGATAGAAAGACAATTACTATACTCATTTCTCTTATTATTATCAATCTAACTCATATTATTAGCCATATTATGCTTATATGATCGATAGAACGACAACTACTATACTTATTACTCTCATTATTATCAATCTAACTCATATTATTAGCCATATTATGCTTATGTGATCGATAGAACGACAATTACTATACTTATTACTCTCATTATTATCAATCTAACTCATATTATTAACCATATTATGCAGATATGATCGATAGAAAGACAATTACTATACTCATTTCTCTTATTATTATCAATCTAACTCATATTATTAGCCATATTATGCTTATATGATCGATAGAACGACAATTACTCTACTTATTACTCTCATTATTATCAATCTAACTCATATTATTAGCCATATTATGCTTATGTGACCGATAGAACGACAATTACTATACTTATTACTCTTATTATTATGAATCTAACTCATATTATTAACCATATTATGCAGATATGATCGATAGCACGACATTTACTACACTTATTACTCTTACTATTATCAATCTAACTCAGATTATTAGCCATATTATGCTTATGTGATCGACAGAACGACAATTACTATACTTATTACACTCACTGTTATCAATCTAACTCATATTATTAACCATATTATGCACATATGATCGATAGAACGACAATTACTATACTTATTACACTCACTATTATCAATCTAACTCATATTATTAACCATATTTTGCTTATATGAGCAATAGAACTACAATTGCTATACTTATTACACTCACTATTATCAATCTAACTCATATTATTAGCCATATTATGCTTATAGGATCGATAGAACTACAATTACTATACTTATTACTCTTATTATTATCAATCTAACTCATATTATTAACCATATTATGCAGATATGATCGATAGAACTACTGTTACTATACTCGTTACTCTTATTATTATCAATCTAACACATATTATTAACCATATTATGCAGATATGATCGATAGAAAGACAATTACTATACTCATTTCTCTTATTATTATCAATCTAACTCATATTATTAGCCATATTATGCTTATATGATCGATAGAACGACAACTACTATACTTATTACTCTCATTATTATCAATCTAACTCATATTATTAGCCATATTATGCTTATGTGATCGATAGAACGACAATTACTATACTTATTACTCTCATTATTATCAATCTAACTCATATTATTAACCATATTATGCAGATATGATCGATAGAAAGACAATTACTATACTCATTTCTCTTATTATTATCAATCTAACTCATATTATTAGCCATATTATGCTTATATGATCGATAGAACGACAATTACTCTACTTATTACTCTCATTATTATCAATCTAACTCATATTATTAGCCATATTATGCTTATGTGACCGATAGAACGACAATTACTATACTTATTACTCTTATTATTATGAATCTAACTCATATTATTAACCATATTATGCAGATATGATCGATAGCACGACATTTACTACACTTATTACTCTTACTATTATCAATCTAACTCAGATTATTAGCCATATTATGCTTATGTGATCGACAGAACGACAATTACTATACTTATTACACTCACTGTTATCAATCTAACTCATATTATTAACCATATTATGCACATATGATCGATAGAACGACAATTACTATACTTATTACTCTTATTATTATGAATCTAACTCATATTATTAACCATATTATGCAAATACGATCGATAGAACGACAATTACTATACTCATTACTCTTATTATTATCAGCCTAACTTATATTATTAGCCATATTATGCTAATATGATCGATAGAACGACAATTACTATACTTATTACACTCACTATTATCAATCTAACTCATATTATTAACCATATTTTGCTTATATGAGCACTAGAACTACAATTGCTATACTTATTACACTCACTATTATCAATCTAACTCATATTATTAGCCATATTATGCTTATAGGATCGATAGAACGACAATTACTATAATCATTACTCTTATTATTATCAATCTAACTCATATTATTAACCACATTATGCAGATAAGATCGATAGAACTACAATTACTATACTCATTACTCTTATTATTATCAATCTAACCCATATTATGAGCCATATTATGCTAATATGATCGATAAAACGACAATTACTATACTTATTACACTCACTATTATCAATCTAACTCATATTATTAACCATATTTTGCTTATATGAGCAATAGAACTACAATTACTATACTTATTACACTCACTATTATCAATCTAACTCACATGATTAACCATATTATGCAGATATGATCGGTAGGACGACAATTACTATACTTATTACTCTTATTATTATCAATCTAACTCATATTATTAGCCATATTATGCTTATAGGATCGATAGAACTACAATTACTATACTTATTACTCTTATTATTATCAATCTAACTCATATTATTAACCATATTATGCAGATACGATCGATAGAACTACTGTTACTATACTCGTTACTCTTATTATTATCAATCTAACTCATATTATTAGCCATATTATGCTTATATGATCGATAGAACGACAATTACTATACTCATTACTCTTATTATTATCAATCTAACTCATATTATAAGCCATATTATGCTTATATGATCGGTAGAACGATAATTATTATACCTATTACTCTTATTATTATCAATTTAACTCATATCATTAGCCATATTATGCTTATATGATCGATCGAACGACAATGACTATACTCACTTCTCTTATTATTATCAATCTAACTCATATTATTAGCCATATTATGCTTATATGATCGATAGAACGACAATTACTATATTCATTTCTCTTATTATTATCAATCTAACTCATATTATTAGCCATATTATGCTTATATGATCGACAGAAAGATAATTACTATACTTATTACACTCACTGTTATCAATCTAACTCATATTATTAACCACATTATGCAAATACGATCGATAGAACGACAATTACTATACTCATTACTCTTATTATTATCAGCCTAACTCATATTATAAGCCATATTATGCCAATATGATCGATAGAACTACAATTACTATACTTATTACACTCACTATTATCAATCTAACTGACATTATTAACCATATTATGCAGATATGATCGATAGAAAGACAATTACTATACTCATTTCTCTTATTATTATCAATCTAACCCATATTATGAGCCATATTATGCTAATATGATCGATAAAACGACAATTACTATACTTATTACACTCACTATTATCAATCTAACTCATATTATTAACCATATTTTGCTTATATGAGCAATAGAACTACAATTACTATACTTATTACACTCACTATTATCAATCTAACTCACATGATTAACCATATTATGCAGATATGATCGGTAGGACGACAATTACTATACTTATTACTCTTATTATTATCAATCTAACTCATATTATTAGCCATATTATGCTTATATGATCGATAGAACTACAATTACTATACTTATTACTCTTATTATTATCAATCTAACTCATATTATTAACCATATTATGCAGATATGATCGATAGAACTACTGTTACTATACTCGTTACTCTTATTATTATCAATCTAACTCATATTATTAGCCATATTATGCTTATATGATCGATAGAACGACAATTACTATATTCATTTCTCTTATTATTATCAATCTAATTCATATTATTAGCCATATTATGCTTATATGATCGACAGAACGACAATTACTATACTTATTACTCTCATTATTATCAGCCTAACTCATATTATTAGCCATATTATGCTAATATGATCGATAGAACGACAATTACTATACTTATTACACTCACTATTATCAATCTAACTCATATTATTATCCATATTATGCAGATATGATCGATAGCACGACATTTACTATACTTATTACTCTTATTGTTATCAATCTAACCCATATTATTAACCATATTATGCAGACATGATCGATAGAACTACAATTAGTATACTCCTTACTCTTATTATTATCAATCTAACTCATATTATTAGCCATATTATGCTTATATGATCGATAGAACGACAATTACTATATTCATTTCTCTTATTATTATCAATCTAACTCATATTATTAGCCATATTATGCTTATGTGATCGATAGAACGACAATTACTATACTTATTACTCTTATTATTATGAATCTAACTCATATTATTAACCATATTATGCAGATATGATCGATAGCACGACATTTACTACACTTATTACTCTTACTATTATCAATCTAACTCAGATTATTAGCCATATTATGCTTATGTGATCGACAGAACGACAATTACTATACTTATTACACTCACTGTTATCAATCTAACTCATATTATTAACCATATTATGCACATATGATCGATAGAACGACAATTACTATACTTATTACTCTTATTATTATGAATCTAACTCATATTATTAACCATATTATGCAAATACGATCGATAGAACGACAATTACTATACTCATTACTCTTATTATTATCAGCCTAACTCATATTATTAGCCATATTATGCTAATATGATCGATAGAACGACAATTACTATACATATTACACTCACTATTATCAATCTAACTCATATTATTAACCATATTTTGCTTATATGAGCAATAGAACTACAATTGCTATACTTATTACACTCACTATTATCAATCTAACTCATATTATTAGCCATATTATGCTTATAGGATCGATAGAACGACAATTACTATAATCATTACTCTTATTATTATCAATCTAACTCATATTATTAACCATATTATGCAGATAAGATCGATAGAACTACAATTACTATACTCATTACTCTTATTATTATCAATCTAACCCATATTATGAGCCATATTATGCTAATATGATCGATAAAACGACAATTACTATACTTATTACACTCACTATTATCAATCTAACTCATATTATTAACCATATTTTGCTTATATGAGCAATAGAACTACAATTACTATACTTATTACACTCACTATTATCAATCTAACTCACATGATTAACCATATTATGCAGATATGATCGGTAGGACGACAATTACTATACTTATTACTCTTATTATTATCAATCTAACTCATATTATTAGCCATATTATGCTTATAGGATCGATAGAACTACAATTACTATACTTATTACTCTTATTATTATCAATCTAACTCATATTATTAACCATATTATGCAGATATGATCGATAGAACTACTGTTACTATACTCGTTACTCTTATTGTTATCAATCTAACTCATATTATTAGCCATATTATGCTTATATGATCGATAGAACGACAATTACTATACTCATTACTCTTATTATTATCAATCTAACTCATATTATAAGCCATATTATGCTTATATGATCGGTAGAACGATAATTATTATACCTATTACTCTTATTATTATCAATTTAACTCATATCATTAGCCATATTATGCTTATATGATCGATCGAACGACAATGACTATACTCACTTCTCTTATTATTATCAATCTAACTCATATTATTAGCCATATTATGCTTATATGATCGATAGAACGACAATTACTATATTCATTTCTCTTATTATTATCAATCTAACTCATATTATTAGCCATATTATGCTTATATGATCGACAGAAAGATAATTACTATACTTATTACACTCACTGTTATCAATCTATCTCATATTATTAACCACATTATGCAAATACGATCGATAGAACGACAATTACTATACTCATTACTCTTATTATTATCAGCCTAACTCATATTATAAGCCATATTATGCCAATATGATCGATAGAACTACAATTACTATACTTATTACACTCACTATTATCAATCTAACTGACATTATTAACCATATTATGCAGATATGATCGATAGAAAGACAATTACTATACTCATTTCTCTTATTATTATCAATCTAACCCATATTATGAGCCATATTATGCTAATATGATCGATAAAACGACAATTACTATACTTATTACACTCACTATTATCAATCTAACTCATATTATTAACCATATTTTGCTTATATGAGCAATAGAACTACAATTACTATACTTATTACACTCACTATTATCAATCTAACTCACATGATTAACCATATTATGCAGATATGATCGGTAGGACGACAATTACTATACTTATTACTCTTATTATTATCAATCTAACTCATATTATTAGCCATATTATGCTTATAGGATCGATAGAACTACAATTACTATACTTATTACTCTTATTATTATCAATCTAACTCATATTATTAACCATATTATGCAGATATGATCGATAGAACTACTGTTACTATACTCGTTACTCTTATTATTATCAATCTAACTCATATTATTAGCCATATTATGCTTATATGATCGATAGAACGACAATTACTATATTCATTTCTCTTATTATTATCAATCTAATTCATATTATTAGCCATATTATGCTTATATGATCGACAGAACGACAATTACTATACTTATTACTCTCATTATTATCAGCCTAACTCATATTATTAGCCATATTATGCTAATATGATCGATAGAACGACAATTACTATACTTATTACACTCACTATTATCAATCTAACTCATATTATTATCCATATTATGCAGATATGATCGATAGCACGACATTTACTATACTTATTACTCTTATTGTTATCAATCTAACCCATATTATTAACCATATTATGCAGACATGATCGATAGAACTACAATTAGTATACTCCTTACTCTTATTATTATTAATCTAACTCATATTATTAGCCATATTATGCTTATATGATCGATAGAACGACAATTACTATATTCATTTCTCTTATTATTATCAATCTAACTCATATTATTAGCCATATTATGCTTATGTGATCGATAGAACGACAATTACTATACTTATTACTCTTATTATTATGAATCTAACTCATATTATTAACCATATTATGCAGATATGATCGATAGCACGACATTTACTACACTTATTACTCCTCCTATTATCAATCTAACTCAGATTATTAGCCATATTATGCTTATGTGATCGACAGAACGACAATTACTATACTTATTACACTCACTGTTATCAATCTAACTCATATTATTAACCATATTATGCACATATGATCGATAGAACGACAATTACTATACTTATTACTCTTATTATTATGAATCTAACTCATATTATTAACCATATTATGCAAATACGATCGATAGAACGACAATTACTATACTCATTACTCTTATTATTATCAGCCTAACTCATATTATTAGCCATATTATGCTAATATGATCGATAGAACGACAATTACTATACTTATTACACTCACTATTATCAATCTAACTCATATTATTAACCATATTTTGCTTATATGAGCAATAGAACTACAATTGCTATACTTATTACACTCACTATTATCAATCTAACTCATATTATTAGCCATATTATGCTTATAGGATCGATAGAACGACAATTACTATAATCATTACTCTTATTATTATCAATCTAACTCATATTATTAACCATATTATGCAGATAAGATCGATAGAACTACAATTACTATACTCATTACTCTTATTATTATCAATCTAACCCATATTATGAGCCATATTATGCTAATATGATCGATAAAACGACAATTACTATACTTATTACACTCACTATTATCAATCTAACTCATATTATTAACCATATTTTGCTTATATGAGCAATAGAACTACAATTACTATACTTATTACACTCACTATTATCAATCTAACTCACATGATTAACCATATTATGCAGATATGATCGGTAGGACGACAATTACTATACTTATTACTCTTATTATTATCAATCTAACTCATATTATTAGCCATATTATGCTTATAGGATCGATAGAACTACAATTACTATACTTATTACTCTTATTATTATCAATCTAACTCATATTATTAACCATATTATGCAGATATGATCGATAGAACTACTGTTACTATACTCGTTACTCTTATTATTATCAATCTAACTCATATTATTAGCCATATTATGCTTATATGATCGATAGAACGACAATTACTATACTCATTACTCTTATTATTATCAATCTAACTCATATTATAAGCCATATTATGCTTATATGATCGGTAGAACGATAATTATTATACCTATTACTCTTATTATTATCAATTTAACTCATATCATTAGCCATATTATGCTTATATGATCGATCGAACGACAATGACTATACTCACTTCTCTTATTATTATCAATCTAACTCATATTATTAGCCATATTATGCTTATATGATCGATAGAACGACAATTACTATATTCATTTCTCTTATTATTATCAATCTAACTCATATTATTAGCCATATTATGCTTATATGATCGACAGAAAGATAATTACTATACTTATTACACTCACTGTTATCAATCTAACTCATATTATTAACCACATTATGCAAATACGATCGATAGAACGACAATTACTATACTCATTACTCTTATTATTATCAGCCTAACTCATATTATAAGCCATATTATGCCAATATGATCGATAGAACTACAATTACTATACTTATTACACTCACTATTATCAATCTAACTGACATTATTAACCATATTATGCAGATATGATCGATAGAAAGACAATTACTATACTCATTTCTCTTATTATTATCAATCTAACCCATATTATGAGCCATATTATGCTAATATGATCGATAAAACGACAATTACTATACTTATTACACTCACTATTATCAATCTAACTCATATTATTAACCATATTTTGCTTATATGAGCAATAGAACTACAATTACTATACTTATTACACTCACTATTATCAATCTAACTCACATGATTAACCATATTATGCAGATATGATCGGTAGGACGACAATTACTATACTTATTACTCTTATTATTATCAATCTAACTCATATTATTAGCCATATTATGCTTATAGGATCGATAGAACTACAATTACTATACTTATTACTCTTATTATTATCAATCTAACTCATATTATTAACCATATTATGCAGATATGATCGATAGAACTACTGTTACTATACTCGTTACTCTTATTATTATCAATCTAACTCATATTATTAGCCATATTATGCTTATATGATCGATAGAACGACAATTACTATACTCATTACTCTTATTATTATCAATCTAACTCATATTATAAGCCATATTATGCTTATATGATCGGTAGAACGATAATTATTATACCTATTACTGTTATTATTATCAATTTAACTCATATCATTAGCCATATTATGCTTATATGATCGATCGAACGACAATGACTATACTCACTTCTCTTATTATTATCAATCTAACTCATATTATTAGCCATATTATGCTTATATGATCGATAGAACGACAATTACTATATTCATTTCTCTTATTATTATCAATCTAATTCATATTATTAGCCATATTATGCTTATATGATCGACAGAACGACAATTACTATACTTATTACTCTCATTATTATCAGCCTAACTCATATTATTAGCCATATTATGCTAATATGATCGATAGAACGACAATTACTATACTTATTACACTCACTATTATCAATCTAACTCATATTATTATCCATATTATGCAGATATGATCGATAGCACGACATTTACTATACTTATTACTCTTATTGTTATCAATCTAACCCATATTATTAACCATATTATGCAGACATGATCGATAGAACTACAATTAGTATACTCCTTACTCTTATTATTATCAATCTAACTCATATTATTAGCCATATTATGCTTATATGATCGATAGAACGACAATTACTATATTCATTTCTCTTATTATTATCAATCTAACTCATATTATTAGCCATATTATGCTTATATGATCGACAGAAAGATAATTACTATACTTATTACACTCACTATTATCAATCTAACTCATATTATTAACCATATTTTGCTTATATGAGCAATAGAACTACAATTACTATACTTATTACACTCACTATTATCAATCTAACTCACATGATTAACCATATTATGCAGATATGATCGGTAGGACGACAATTACTATACTTATTACTCTTATTATTATCAATCTAACTCATATTATTAGCCATATTATGCTTATAGGATCGATAGAACTACAATTACTATACTTATTACTCTTATTATTATCAATCTAACTCATATTATTAACCATATTATGCAGATATGATCGATAGAACTACTGTTACTATACTCGTTACTCTTATTATTATCAATCTAACTCATATTATTAGCCATATTATGCTTATATGATCGATAGAACGACAATTACTATACTCATTACTCTTATTATTATCAATCTAACTCATATTATAAGCCATATTATGCTTATATGATCGGTAGAACGATAATTATTATACCTATTACTCTTATTATTATCAATTTAACTCATATCATTAGCCATATTATGCTTATATGATCGATCGAACGACAATGACTATACTCACTTCTCTTATTATTATCAATCTAACTCATATTATTAGCCATATTATGCTTATATGATCGATAGAACGACAATTACTATATTCATTTCTCTTATTATTATCAATCTAATTCATATTATTAGCCATATTATGCTTATATGATCGACAGAACGACAATTACTATACTTATTACTCTCATTATTATCAGCCTAACTCATATTATTAGCCATATTATGCTAATATGATCGATAGAACGACAATTACTATACTTATTACACTCACTATTATCAATCTAACTCATATTATTATCCATATTATGCAGATATGATCGATAGCACGACATTTACTATACTTATTACTCTTATTGTTATCAATCTAACCCATATTATTAACCATATTATGCAGACATGATCGATAGAACTACAATTAGTATACTCCTTACTCTTATTATTATCAATCTAACTCATATTATTAGCCATATTATGCTTATATGATCGATAGAACGACAATTACTATATTCATTTCTCTTATTATTATCAATCTAACTCATATTATTAGCCATATTATGCTTATATGATCGACAGAAAGATAATTA
Source organism: Megachile rotundata (assembly GCF_050947335.1). Lineage (NCBI taxonomy): Eukaryota > Metazoa > Arthropoda > Insecta > Hymenoptera > Megachilidae > Megachile > Megachile rotundata. The sequence goes on along the minus strand of NW_027474925.1, from coordinate 8,153 downwards.
CTATACTTATTACACTCACTGTTATCAATCTAACTCATATTATTAACCACATTATGCAAATACGATCGATAGAACGACAATTACTATACTCATTACTCTTATTATTATCAGCCTAACTCATATTATAAGCCATATTATGCCAATATGATCGATAGAACTACAATTACTATACTTATTACACTCACTATTATCAATCTAACTGACATTATTAACCATATTATGCAGATATGATCGATAGAAAGACAATTACTATACTCATTTCTCTTATTATTATCAATCTAACCCATATTATGAGCCATATTATGCTAATATGATCGATAAAACGACAATTACTATACTTATTACACTCACTATTATCAATCTAACTCATATTATTAACCATATTTTGCTTATATGAGCAATAGAACTACAATTACTATACTTATTACACTCACTATTATCAATCTAACTCACATGATTAACCATATTATGCAGATATGATCGGTAGGACGACAATTACTATACTTATTACTCTTATTATTATCAATCTAACTCATATTATTAGCCATATTATGCTTATAGGATCGATAGAACTACAATTACTATACTTATTACTCTTATTATTATCAATCTAACTCATATTATTAACCATATTATGCAGATATGATCGATAGAACTACTGTTACTATACTCGTTACTCTTATTATTATCAATCTAACTCATATTATTAGCCATATTATGCTTATATGATCGATAGAACGACAATTACTATACTCATTACTCTTATTATTATCAATCTAACTCATATTATAAGCCATATTATGCTTATATGATCGGTAGAACGATAATTATTATACCTATTACTCTTATTATTATCAATTTAACTCATATCATTAGCCATATTATGCTTATATGATCGATCGAACGACAATGACTATACTCACTTCTCTTATTATTATCAATCTAACTCATATTATTAGCCATATTATGCTTATATGATCGATAGAACGACAATTACTATATTCATTTCTCTTATTATTATCAATCTAATTCATATTATTAGCCATATTATGCTTATATGATCGACAGAACGACAATTACTATACTTATTACTCTCATTATTATCAGCCTAACTCATATTATTAGCCATATTATGCTAATATGATCGATAGAACGACAATTACTATACTTATTACACTCACTATTATCAATCTAACTCATATTATTATCCATATTATGCAGATATGATCGATAGCACGACATTTACTATACTTATTACTCTTATTGTTATCAATCTAACCCATATTATTAACCATATTATGCAGACATGATCGATAGAACTACAATTAGTATACTCCTTACTCTTATTATTATCAATCTAACTCATATTATTAGCCATATTATGCTTATATGATCGATAGAACGACAATTACTATATTCATTTCTCTTATTATTATCAATCTAACTCATATTATTAGCCATATTATGCTTATATGATCGACAGAAAGATAATTACTATACTTATTACACTCACTATTATCAATCTACCTCATATTATTAACCATATTTTGCTTATATGAGCAATAGAACTACAATTACTATACTTATTACACTGACTATTATCAATCTAACTCACATGATTAACCATATTATGCAGATATGATCGGTAGGACGACAATTACTATACTTATTACTCTTATTATTATCAATCTAACTCATATTATTAGCCATATTATGCTTATAGGATCGATAGAACTACAATTACTATACTTATTACTCTTATTATTATCAATCTAACTCATATTATTAACCATATTATGCAGATATGATCGATAGAACTACTGTTACTATACTCGTTACTCTTATTATTATCAATCTAACTCATATTATTAGCCATATTATGCTTATATGATCGATAGAACGACAATTACTATACTCATTACTCTTATTATTATCAATCTAACTCATATTATAAGCCATATTATGCTTATATGATCGGTAGAACGATAATTATTATACCTATTACTCTTATTATTATCAATTTAACTCATATCATTAGCCATATTATGCTTATATGATCGATCGAACGACAATGACTATACTCACTTCTCTTATTATTATCAATCTAACTCATATTATTAGCCATATTATGCTTATATGATCGATAGAACGACAATTACTATATTCATTTCTCTTATTATTATCAATCTAATTCATATTATTAGCCATATTATGCTTATATGATCGACAGAACGACAATTACTATACTTATTACTCTCATTATTATCAGCCTAACTCATATTATTAGCCATATTATGCTAATATGATCGATAGAACGACAATTACTATACTTATTACACTCACTATTATCAATCTAACTCATATTATTATCCATATTATGCAGATATGATCGATAGCACGACATTTACTATACTTATTACTCTTATTGTTATCAATCTAACCCATATTATTAGCCATATTATGCTTATATGATCGACAGAAAGATAATTACTATACTTATTACACTCACTGTTATCAATCTAACTCATATTATTAACCACATTATGCAAATACGATCGATAGAACGACAATTACTATACTCATTACTCTTATTATTATCAGCCTAACTCATATTATAAGCCATATTATGCCAATATGATCGATAGAACTACAATTACTATACTTATTACACTCACTATTATCAATCTAACTGACATTATTAACCATATTATGCAGATATGATCGATAGAAAGACAATTACTATACTCATTTCTCTTATTATTATCAATCTAACCCATATTATGAGCCATATTATGCTAATATGATCGATAAAACGACAATTACTATACTTATTACACTCACTATTATCAATCTAACTCATATTATTAACCATATTTTGCTTATATGAGCAATAGAACTACAATTGCTATACTTATTACACTCACTATTATCAATCTAACTCATATTATTAGCCATATTATGCTTATAGGATCGATAGAACGACAATTACTATAATCATTACTCTTATTATTATCAATCTAACTCATATTATTAACCATATTATGCAGATAAGATCGATAGAACTACAATTACTATACTCATTACTCTTATTATTATCAATCTAACCCATATTATGAGCCATATTATGCTAATATGATCGATAAAACGACAATTACTATACTTATTACACTCACTATTATCAATCTAACTCATATTATTAACCATATTTTGCTTATATGAGCAATAGAACTACAATTACTATACTTATTACACTCACTATTATCAATCTAACTCACATGATTAACCATATTATGCAGATATGATCGGTAGGACGACAATTACTATACTTATTACTCTTATTATTATCAATCTAACTCATATTATTAGCCATATTATGCTTATAGGATCGATAGAACTACAATTACTATACTTATTACTCTTATTATTATCAATCTAACTCATATTATTAACCATATTATGCAGATATGATCGATAGAACTACTGTTACTATACTCGTTACTCTTATTGTTATCAATCTAACTCATATTATTAGCCATATTATGCTTATATGATCGATAGAACGACAATTACTATACTCATTACTCTTATTATTATCAATCTAACTCATATTATAAGCCATATTATGCTTATATGATCGGTAGAACGATAATTATTATACCTATTACTCTTATTATTATCAATTTAACTCATATCATTAGCCATATTATGCTTATATGATCGATCGAACGACAATGACTATACTCACTTCTCTTATTATTATCAATCTAACTCATATTATTAGCCATATTATGCTTATATGATCGATAGAACGACAATTACTATATTCATTTCTCTTATTATTATCAATCTAACTCATATTATTAGCCATATTATGCTTATATGATCGACAGAAAGATAATTACTATACTTATTACACTCACTGTTATCAATCTATCTCATATTATTAACCACATTATGCAAATACGATCGATAGAACGACAATTACTATACTCATTACTCTTATTATTATCAGCCTAACTCATATTATAAGCCATATTATGCCAATATGATCGATAGAACTACAATTACTATACTTATTACACTCACTATTATCAATCTAACTGACATTATTAACCATATTATGCAGATATGATCGATAGAAAGACAATTACTATACTCATTTCTCTTATTATTATCAATCTAACCCATATTATGAGCCATATTATGCTAATATGATCGATAAAACGACAATTACTATACTTATTACACTCACTATTATCAATCTAACTCATATTATTAACCATATTTTGCTTATATGAGCAATAGAACTACAATTACTATACTTATTACACTCACTATTATCAATCTAACTCACATGATTAACCATATTATGCAGATATGATCGGTAGGACGACAATTACTATACTTATTACTCTTATTATTATCAATCTAACTCATATTATTAGCCATATTATGCTTATAGGATCGATAGAACTACAATTACTATACTTATTACTCTTATTATTATCAATCTAACTCATATTATTAACCATATTATGCAGATATGATCGATAGAACTACTGTTACTATACTCGTTACTCTTATTATTATCAATCTAACTCATATTATTAGCCATATTATGCTTATATGATCGATAGAACGACAATTACTATATTCATTTCTCTTATTATTATCAATCTAATTCATATTATTAGCCATATTATGCTTATATGATCGACAGAACGACAATTACTATACTTATTACTCTCATTATTATCAGCCTAACTCATATTATTAGCCATATTATGCTAATATGATCGATAGAACGACAATTACTATACTTATTACACTCACTATTATCAATCTAACTCATATTATTATCCATATTATGCAGATATGATCGATAGCACGACATTTACTATACTTATTACTCTTATTGTTATCAATCTAACCCATATTATTAACCATATTATGCAGACATGATCGATAGAACTACAATTAGTATACTCCTTACTCTTATTATTATTAATCTAACTCATATTATTAGCCATATTATGCTTATATGATCGATAGAACGACAATTACTATATTCATTTCTCTTATTATTATCAATCTAACTCATATTATTAGCCATATTATGCTTATGTGATCGATAGAACGACAATTACTATACTTATTACTCTTATTATTATGAATCTAACTCATATTATTAACCATATTATGCAGATATGATCGATAGCACGACATTTACTACACTTATTACTCTTACTATTATCAATCTAACTCAGATTATTAGCCATATTATGCTTATGTGATCGACAGAACGACAATTACTATACTTATTACACTCACTGTTATCAATCTAACTCATATTATTAACCATATTATGCACATATGATCGATAGAACGACAATTACTATACTTATTACTCTTATTATTATGAATCTAACTCATATTATTAACCATATTATGCAAATACGATCGATAGAACGACAATTACTATACTCATTACTCTTATTATTATCAGCCTAACTCATATTATTAGCCATATTATGCTAATATGATCGATAGAACGACAATTACTATACTTATTACACTCACTATTATCAATCTAACTCATATTATTAACCATATTTTGCTTATATGAGCAATAGAACTACAATTGCTATACTTATTACACTCACTATTATCAATCTAACTCATATTATTAGCCATATTATGCTTATAGGATCGATAGAACGACAATTACTATAATCATTACTCTTATTATTATCAATCTAACTCATATTATTAACCATATTATGCAGATAAGATCGATAGAACTACAATTACTATACTCATTACTCTTATTATTATCAATCTAACCCATATTATGAGCCATATTATGCTAATATGATCGATAAAACGACAATTACTATACTTATTACACTCACTATTATCAATCTAACTCATATTATTAACCATATTTTGCTTATATGAGCAATAGAACTACAATTACTATACTTATTACACTCACTATTATCAATCTAACTCACATGATTAACCATATTATGCAGATATGATCGGTAGGACGACAATTACTATACTTATTACTCTTATTATTATCAATCTAACTCATATTATTAGCCATATTATGCTTATAGGATCGATAGAACTACAATTACTATACTTATTACTCTTATTATTATCAATCTAACTCATATTATTAACCATATTATGCAGATATGATCGATAGAACTACTGTTACTATACTCGTTACTCTTATTATTATCAATCTAACTCATATTATTAGCCATATTATGCTTATATGATCGATAGAACGACAATTACTATACTCATTACTCTTATTATTATCAATCTAACTCATATTATAAGCCATATTATGCTTATATGATCGGTAGAACGATAATTATTATACCTATTACTCTTATTATTATCAATTTAACTCATATCATTAGCCATATTATGCTTATATGATCGATCGAACGACAATGACTATACTCACTTCTCTTATTATTATCAATCTAACTCATATTATTAGCCATATTATGCTTATATGATCGATAGAACGACAATTACTATATTCATTTCTCTTATTATTATCAATCTAACTCATATTATTAGCCATATTATGCTTATATGATCGACAGAACGACAATTACTATACTTATTACTCTCATTATTATCAGCCTAACTCATATTATTAGCCATATTATGCTAATATGATCGATAGAACGACAATTACTATACTTATTACACTCACTATTATCAATCTAACTCATATTATTATCCATATTATGCAGATATGATCGATAGCACGACATTTACTATACTTATTACTCTTATTGTTATCAATCTAACCCATATTATTAACCATATTATGCAGACATGATCGATAGAACTACAATTAGTATACTCCTTACTCTTATTATTATCAATCTAACTCATATTATTAGCCATATTATGCTTATATGATCGATAGAACGACAATTACTATATTCATTTCTCTTATTATTATCAATCTAACTCATATTATTAGCCATATTATGCTTATATGATCGACAGAAAGATAATTACTATACTTATTACACTCACTGTTATCAATCTAACTCATATTATTAACCACATTATGCAAATACGATCGATAGAACGACAATTACTATACTCATTACTCTTATTATTATCAGCCTAACTCATATTATAAGCCATATTATGCCAATATGATCGATAGAACTACAATTACTATACTTATTACACTCACTATTATCAATCTAACTGACATTATTAACCATATTATGCAGATATGATCGATAGAAAGACAATTACTATACTCATTTCTCTTATTATTATCAATCTAACCCATATTATGAGCCATATTATGCTAATATGATCGATAAAACGACAATTACTATACTTATTACACTCACTATTATCAATCTAACTCATATTATTAACCATATTTTGCTTATATGAGCAATAGAACTACAATTACTATACTTATTACACTCACTATTATCAATCTAACTCACATGATTAACCATATTATGCAGATATGATCGGTAGGACGACAATTACTATACTTATTACTCTTATTATTATCAATCTAACTCATATTATTAGCCATATTATGCTTATAGGATCGATAGAACTACAATTACTATACTTATTACTCTTATTATTATCAATCTAACTCATATTATTAACCATATTATGCAGATATGATCGATAGAACTACTGTTACTATACTCGTTACTCTTATTATTATCAATCTAACTCATATTATTAGCCATATTATGCTTATATGATCGATAGAACGACAATTACTATACTCATTACTCTTATTATTATCAATCTAACTCATATTATAAGCCATATTATGCTTATATGATCGGTAGAACGATAATTATTATACCTATTACTCTTATTATTATCAATTTAACTCATATCATTAGCCATATTATGCTTATATGATCGATCGAACGACAATGACTATACTCACTTCTCTTATTATTATCAATCTAACTCATATTATTAGCCATATTATGCTTATATGATCGATAGAACGACAATTACTATATTCATTTCTCTTATTATTATCAATCTAATTCATATTATTAGCCATATTATGCTTATATGATCGACAGAACGACAATTACTATACTTATTACTCTCAT
>NW_027474924.1:0-22416 GCF_050947335.1 Megachile rotundata | reverse complement strand
ATAATATGGCTAATAATATGAGTTAGATTGATAATAATAAGAGTAATGAGTATAGTAATTGTAGTCCTATCGATCATATCTGCATAATATGGTTAATAATATGAGTTAGACTCATAATAATAACAGTAATAAGTATAGTAATTGTCGTTCTATCGATAATATAACCATAATATGGCTAATAATATGAGTTAGATTGATAATACTAAGAGTAGTGAGTATAGTAATTCTCGTTCTATCGATCATATCTGCATAATATGGTTAATAATATGAGTTAGATTGATAATAATAAGAGTAATAATAATAGTAATTGTCGTTATATCGATCATATAACCATAATATGGCTAATAGCATGAGTTAGATTGATAATAATAAGAGTAATGAGTATAGTAATTGTCGTTCTATCGATCATATCTGCATAATATGGTAAATAATATGAGTTAGATTGATAATAGTGAGTGTAATAAATATAGTAATTGTCGTTCTATCGCTCATATAAGCACAATATGGCTAATCATATGAGTTAGATTGATAATAATAAGAGTAATAAGTATAGTAATTGTCGTTCTATCGATCATATAAGCATAATATGGCTAATAATATGAGTTAGATTGATAATAATAAGTGTAATAAGTATAGTAATTGTCGTTCTATCGATCATAATTGCATAATATGGTTAATAATATGAGTTAGATTGATAATAATAAGAGCAATGAGTATAGTAATTGTCGTACTATCGATGATATAAGCATAATATGGCTAATAATATGAGTTAGATTGATAATAATAAGTGTAAAAAGTAGAGTAATTGTCGTTCGATCGATCATATCTGCATAATATGGTTAATAATATGAGTTAGATTGATAACAATAAGAGTAATGAGTATAGTAATTGTCGTACTATCGATCATATAAGCATAATATGGCTAATAATGTGAGTTAGAGTGATAATACTAAGAGTAGTGAGTATAGTAAATCTAATTCTATCGATCATATAAGCATAATATGGCTAATAATATGAGTTAGATTGATAATAATAAGAGTAATGAGTATAGTAATTGTAGTACTATCGATCATATAAGCATAATATGGCTAATAATGTGAGTTAGTATGATAATAGTGAGTGCAATAAATATAGTAATTGTCGTTCTATCGCTCATATAAGCACAATATGGCTAATAATATGAGTTAGATTGATAATAATAAGAGTAATAAGTATAGTAATTGTCGTTCTATCGATCATATCTGCATAATATTGTTAATAATATGAGTTAGATTGATAATAGTGAGTGTAATAAGTATAGTGAATGTCGTTCTATCGACCATATCAGCATAATATGGGTAATAATATGAGTTGGATAGATAATAATAAGAGTAATGAGTATAGTAATTGTAGCTCTATCGATCATATCTGCTTAATATGGTTAATAATATGAGTTACAATAATAATAAGAGTAATAAGTATAGTAATTGTCGTTCTATCGATCATATCTGAATAATATGGTTAATAATATGAGTTAGATTGATAATAGTGAGTGTAATAAATATAGTAATTGTCGTTCTATCGCTCATATAAGCACAATATGGCTAATAATATGAGTTAGATTGATAATAATAAGAGTAATAAGTATAGTAATTGTCGTTCTATCGATCATATAAGCATAATATGGCTAATAATATGAGTTAGATTGATAATAATAAGTGTAATAAGTATAGTAATTGTCGTTCTATCGATCATTTAAGCATAATATGGCGAATAATATGAGTTGGGTTGATAAAACTAAGAATAATAAGTATAGTACCTGTCGTTCTATCGATCATATAAGCATAATATGGTTAATAATATGAGTTAGAATGATAATAATAAGAGTAACAAGTATAGTAATTGTCGTTCTATCGATCATATCTGCATAATATGGTTAATAATATGAGTTAGATTGATAATAGTGAGTGTAATAAATATAGTAATTGTCGTTCTATCGCTCATATAAGCACAATATGGCTAATAATATGAGTTAGATTGATAATAATAAGAGTAATAAGTATAGTAATTGTCGTTCTATCGATCATAATTGCATAATATGGTTAATAATATGAGTTAGATTAATAATAATAAGAGCAATGAGTATAGTAATTGTCGTACTGTCGATCATATGAGCATAATATGGCTAATAATAGGAGTTAGATTGATAATAATAAGAGTAATGAGTATAGTAATTGTAGCTCTATCGATCATATCTGCCTAATATGGTTAATAATATGAGTTAGAATGATAATAATAAGAGTAATAAGTATAGTAATTGTCGTTCTATCGATCATATCTGCATAATATGGATAATAATATGAGTTAGATTGATAATAGTGAGTGTAATAAGTATAGTGAATGTCGTTCTATCGATCATATCAGCATAATACGGGTAATAATATGAGTTGGATTGATAATAATAAGAGTAATGAGTATAGTAATTGTAGGTCTATCGATCATGTAAGCATAATATGGCTAATAATATGAGTCAGATTCATAATAATAACAGTAATAAGTATAGTAATTGTCGTTCTATCGCTCATATAAGCACAATATGGCTAATAATATGAGTTAGATTGATAATAATAAGAGTAATAAGTATAGTATTTGTCGTTCTATCGATCATATAAGCATAATATGGCTAATAATGTGAGTTAGATTGATAATAGTGAGTGCAATAAATATAGTAATTGTCGTTCTATCGCTCATATAAGCACAATATGGCTAATAATATGAGTTAGATTGATAATAATAAGAGTAATAAGTATAGTAATTGTCGTTCTATCGATCATATAAGCATAATATGGCTAATTATATGAGTTAGATTGATAATAATAACAGTAATAAGTATAGTAATTGTCGTTCTATCGATAATATAAGCATAATATGGCTAATAATATGAGTTAGATTCATAATAATAACAGTAATAAGTATAGTAATTGTCGTTCTATCGCTCATATAAGCACAATATGGCTAATAATATGAGTTAGATTGATAATAATAATAGTAATAAGTATAGTATTTGTCGTTCTATCGATCATATAAGCATAATATGGCTAATAATGTGAGTTAGATTGATAATAGTGAGTGCAATAAATATAGTAATTGTCGTTCTATCGCTCATATAAGCACAATATGGCTAATAATATGAGTTAGATTGATAATAATAAGAGTAATAAGTATAGTAATTGTCGTTCCATCGATCATATAAGCATAATATGGCTAATTATATGAGTTAGATTGATAATAATAACAGTAATAAGTATAGTATTTGTCGTTCTATCGATCATATAAGCATAATATGGCTAATAATATGAGTTAGATTGATAATAATAAGAGTAATGAGTATAGTAATTGTAGTTCTATCGATCATTGAAGCATAATATGGCTAATAATATGAGTTAGATTGATAATAATAAGAGTAATGAGTATAGTAATTGTAGTCCTATCGATCATATCTGCATAATATGGTTAATAATATGAGTTAGACTCATAATAATAACAGTAATAAGTATAGTAATTGTCGTTCTATCGATAACATAACCATAATATGGCTAATAATATGAGTTAGATTGATAATACTAAGAGTAGTGAGTATAGTAATTCTCGTTCTATCGATCATATCTGCATAATATGGTTAATAATATGAGTTAGATTGATAATAATAAGAGTAATAATAATAGTAATTGTCGTTATATCGATCATATAACCATAATATGGCTAATAGCATGAGTTAGATTGATAATAATAAGAGTAATGAGTATAGTAATTGTCGTTCTATCGATCATATCTGCATAATATGGTAAATAATATGAGTTAGATTGATAATAGTGAGTGTAATAAATATAGTAATTGTCGTTCTATCGCTCATATAAGCACAATATGGCTAATCATATGAGTTAGATTGATAATAATAAGAGTAATAAGTATAGTAATTGTCGTTCTATCGATCATATAAGCATAATATGGCTAATAATATGAGTTAGATTGATAATAATAAGTGTAATAAGTATAGTAATTGTCGTTCTATCGATCATAATTGCATAATATGGTTAATAATATGAGTTAGATTGATAATAATAAGAGCAATGAGTATAGTAATTGTCGTACTATCGATGATATAAGCATAATATGGCTAATAATATGAGTTAGATTGATAATAATAAGTGTAAAAAGTAGAGTAATTGTCGTTCGATCGATCATATCTGCATAATATGGTTAATAATATGAGTTAGATTGATAACAATAAGAGTAATGAGTATAGTAATTGTCGTACTATCGATCATATAAGCATAATATGGCTAATAATGTGAGTTAGATTGATAATAGTGAGTGCAATAAATATAGTAATTGTCGTTCTATCGCTCATATAAGCACAATATGGCTAATAATATGAGTTAGATTGATAATAATAAGAGTAATAAGTATAGTAATTGTCGTTCTATCGATCATATAAGCATAATATGGCTAATAATATGAGTTAGATTGATAATAATAAGTGTAATAAGTATAGTAATTGTCGTTCTATCGATCATTTAAGCATAATATGGCGAATAATATGAGTTGGGTTGATAAAACTAAGAATAATAAGTATAGTACCTGTCGTTCTATCGATCATATAAGCATAATATGGTTAATAATATGAGTTAGAATGATAATAATAAGAGTAACAAGTATAGTAATTGTCGTTCTATCGATCATATCTGCATAATATGGTTAATAATATGAGTTAGATTGATAATAGTGAGTGTAATAAGTATAGTGAATGTCGTTCTATCGATCATATCAGCATAATATGGGTAATAATATCAGTTGGATTGATAATAATAAGAGTAATGAGTATAGTAATTGTAGTTCTATCGATCATATAGGCATAATATGGCTAATAATATGAGTAAGATTCATAATAATAAGAGTAATAAGTATAGTAATTGTCGTTCTATCGATCATTTAAGCATAATATGGCGAATAATATGAGTTGGGTTGATAAAAATAAGAATAATAAGTATAGTAATTGTCGTTCTATCTATCATATAAGCATAATATGGCTAATAATATGGGTTAGGTTCATAATAATAAGAGTAATAAGTATAGTAAATGTCGTGCTATCGATCATATCTGCATAAAATGGTTAATAATATGAGTTAGATTGATAATAGTGAGTGTAATAAGTATAGTAATTGTCGTTGTGTCGATCATATTAGCATAATATGGTTAATAATATGAGTTAGATTGATAATAATAAGAGTAATAAGTATAGTATTTGTCGTTCTATCGATCATATAAGCATAATATGGCTAATAATACGAGTTAGATTGATAACACTAAGAGTAGTGAGTATAGTAATTCTCGTTCTATCGATCATATAAGCATAATATGGCTAATAATATGAGTTAGATAGATAATAATAAGAGTAATGAGTATAGTAATTGTAGTTCTATCGATCATATCTGCATAATATGGTTAATAATATGAGTTAGATTGATAATAATGAGTGTAATAAATATAGTAATTGTCGTTCTATCGCTCATATAAGCACAATATGGCTAATAATATGAGTTAGATTGATAATAATAAGAGTAATAAGTATAGTAATTGTCGTTCTATCGATCATATAAGCATAATATGGCTAATAATATGAGTTAGATTGATAATAATAAGTGTAATAAGTATAGTAATTGTCGTTCTATCGATCATAATTGCATAATATGGTTAATAATATGAGTTAGATTGATAATAATAAGAGCAATGAGTATAGTAATTGTCGTACTATCGATCATATAAGCATAATATGGCTTATAATATGAGTTAGATTGATAATAATAAGTGTAATAAGTATAGTAATTGTCGTTCGATCGATCATATGTGCATAATATGGTTAATAATATGAGTTAGATTGATAATAATAAGAGTAATGAGTATAGTAATTGTCGTACTATCGATCATATAAGCATAATATGGCTAATAATGTGAGTTAGATTGATAATAGTGAGTGCAATAAATATAGTAATTGTCGTTCTATCGCTCATATAAGCACAATATGGCTAATAATATGAGTTAGATTGATAATAATAAGAGTAATAAGTATAGTAATTGTCGTTCTATCGATCATATAAGCATAATATGGCTAATGATATGAGTTAGATTGATAATAATAAGTGTAATAAGTATAGTGATTGTCGTTCTATCGATCATATAAGCATAATATGGCTAATAATATGAGTTAGATTGATAATAATAAGAGTAATGAGTATAGTAATTGTCGTACTATCGATCATATAAGCATAATATGGCTAATAATGTGAGTTAGATTGATAATAGTGAGTGCAATAAATATAGTAATTGTCGTTCTATCGCTCATATAAGCACAATATGGCTAATAATATGAGTTAGATTGATAATAATAAGAGTAATAAGTATAGTAATTGTCGTTCTATCGATCATATATGCATAATATGGCTAATAATATGAGTTAGATTGATAATAATAAGTGTAATAAGTATAGTAATTGTCGTACTATCGATCATATAAGCATAATATGGCTAATAATATGAGTTAGAGTGATAATACTAAGAGTAGTGAGTATAGTAATTCTCATTCTATCGATCATATAAGCATAATATGGCTAATAATATGAGTTAGATTGATAATAATAAGAGTAATGAGTATAGTAATTGTCGTACTATCGATCATATAAGCATAATATGGCTAATAATGTGAGTTAGATTGATATTAGTGAGTGCAATAAATATAGTAATTGTCGTTCTATCGCTCATATAAGCACAATATGGCTAATAATATGAGTTAGATTGATAATAATAAGAGTAATAAGTATAGTAATTGTCGTTCTATCGATCATATCTGCATAATATGGTTAATAATATGAGTTAGATTGATAATAGTGAGTGTAATAAGTATAGTGAATGTCGTTCTATCGATCATATCAGCATAATATGGGTAATAATATGAGTTGGATAGATAATAATAAGAGTAATGAGTATAGTAATTGTAGTTCTATCGATCATATAAGCATAATATGGCTAATAATATGAGTAAGATTCATAATAATAAGAGTAATAAGTATAGTAATTGTCGTTCTATCGATCATTTAAGCATAATATGGCGAATAATATGAGTTGGGTTGATAAAAATAAGAATAAGAAGTATAGTAATTGTCGTTCTATCGATCATATAAGCAATATATGGCGAATAATATGAGTTAGGTTGATAATAATAAGAGTAGTAAGTATAGTAAATGTCGTGCTATCGATCATATCTGCATAATATGGTTAATAATATGAGTTAGATTGATAATAGTGAGTGTAATAAGTATAGTAATTGTCGTTCTGTCGATCATATTAGCATAATATGGTTAATAATATGAGTTAGATTGATAATAATAAGAGTAATAAGTATAGTATTTGTCGTTCTATCGATCATATAAGCATAATATGGCTAATAATACGAGTTAGATTGATAATAATAAGAGTAATAAGTATAGTAATTGTCGTTCTATCGATCATATAAGCACAATATGGCTAATAATATCAGTTAGATTGATAATAATAAGAGTAATAAGTATAGTAATTGTCGTTCTATCGATCATATCTGCATAATATGGTTAACAATATGAGTTAGATTGATAATAATAAGAGTAATGAGTATAGTAATTGTAGTTCTATCGATCATTTAGGCATAATATGGCTAATAATATGAGTTAGATTGATAATAATAAGAGTAATGAGTATAGTAATTGTAGTTCTATCGATCATTTAAGCATAATATGGCTAATAATATGAGTTAGATTGATAATACTAAGAGTAGTGAGTATAGTAATTCTCATTCTATCGATCATATAAGCATAATATGGCTAATAATATGAGTTAGATAGATAATAATAAGAGTAATGAGTATAGTAATTGTAGTTCTATCGATCATATCTGCATAATATGGTTAATAATATGAGTTAGATTCATAATAATAACAGTAATAAGTATAGTAATTGTCGTTCTACCGATAATATAACCATAATATGGCTAATAATATGAGTTAGGTTGATAATACTAAGAGTAGTGAGTATAGTAATTCTCGTTCTATCGATCATATAAGCATAATATGGCTAATAATATGAGTTAGATTGATAATAATAAGAGTAATAAGTATAGTAATTGTCGTTCTCTCGATCATATAAGCATAATATGGCTAATAATATGAGTTAGAGTGATAATACTAAGAGTAGTGAGTATAGTAATTCTCATTCTATCGATCATATAAGCATAATATGGCTAATAATATGAGTTAGATTCATAATAATAACAGTAATAAGTATAGTAATTGTCGTTCTATCGATAATATAAGCATAATATGGTTAATAATATGAGTTAGATTGATAATAATAAGAGTAATGAGTATAGTAATTGTCGTACTATCGATCATATAAGCATAATATGGCTAATAATGTGAGTTAGATTGATAATAGTGAGTGCAATAAATATAGTAATTGTCGTTCTATCGCTCATATAAGCACGATATGGCTAATAATATGAGTTAGATTGATAATAATAAGAGTAATAAGTATAGTAATTGTCGTTCTATCGATCATATAAGCGTAATATGGCTAATAATATGAGTTAGATTGATAATAATAAGAGTAATAAGTATAGTAATTGTCTTTATATCGATCATATAACCATAATATGGCTAATAGCATGAGTTAGATTGATAATAATAAGAGTAATGAGTATAGTAATTGTAGCTCTATCGATCATATCTGCTTAATATGGTTAATAATATGAGTTAGAATGATAATAATAAGAGTAATAAGTATAGTAATTGTCGTTCTATCTATCATATCTGCATAATATGGTTAATAATATGAGTTAGATTGATAATAGTGAGTGTAATAAGTATAGTGAATGTCGTTCTATCGATCATATCAGCATAATACGGGTAATAATATGAGTTGGATTGATAATAATAAGAGTAATGAGTATAGTAATTGTAGGTCTATCGATCATATAAGCATAATATGGCTAATAATATGAGTCAGATTCATAATAATAACAGTAATAAGTATAGTAATTGTCGTTCTATCGATCATATAAGCATAATATGGCTAATAATATGAGTAAGATTCATAATAATAAGAGTAATAAGTATAGTAATTGTCGTTCTATCGATCATTTAAGCATAATATGGCGAATAATATGAGTTGGGTTGATAAAAATAAGAATAATAAGTATAGTAATTGTCGTTCTATCGATCATATAAGCATAATATGGCTAATAATATGAGTTAGGTTGATAATAATAAGAGTAATAAGTATAGTAAATGTCGTGCTATCGATCATATCTGCATAATATGGTTAATAATATGAGTTAGATTGATAATAGTGAGTGTAATAAGTATAGTAATTGTAGTTCTTTCGATCATATCTGCATAATATGGTTAATAATATGAGTTAGATTGATAATAATAAGAGTAATAAGTATAGTAATTGTCGTTCTATCGATCATTTAAGCATAATATGGCGAATAATATGAGTTGGGTTGATAAAAATAAGAATAATAAGTATAGTAATTGTCGTTCTATCGATCATATAAGCAATATATGGCGAATAATATGAGTTAGGTTGATAATAATAAGAGTAGTAAGTATAGTAAATGTCGTGCTATCGATCATATCTGCATAATATGGTTAATAATATGAGTTAGATTGATAATAGTGAGTGTAATAAGTATAGAAATTGTCGTTCTGTCGATCATATTAGCATAATATGGTTAATAATATGAGTTAGATTGATAATAATAAGAGTAATAAGTATAGTATTTGTCGTTCTATCGATCATATAAGCATAATATGGCTAATAATATGAGTTAGATTGATAATAATAAGAGTAATGAGTATAGTAATTGTAGTTCTATCGATCATTGAAGCATAATATGGCTAATAATATGAGTTAGATTGATTATAATAAGAGTAATGAGTATAGTAATTGTAGTCCTATCGATCATATCTGCATAATATGGTTAATAATATGAGTTAGACTCATAATAATAACAGTAATAAGTATAGTAATTGTCGTTCTATCGATAATATAACCATAATATGGCTAATAATATGAGTTAGATTGATAATACTAAGAGTAGTGAGTATAGTAATTCTCGTTCTATCGATCATATCTGCATAATATGGTTAATAATATGAGTTAGATTCATAATAATAACAGTAATAAGTATAGTAATTGTCGTTCTATCGATAATATAACCATAATATGGCTAATAATATGAGTTAGATTGATAATACTAAGAGTAGAGAGTATAGTAATTCTCGTTCTATCGATCATATAAGCATAATATGGCTAATAATATGAGTTAGATTGATAATAATAAGAGTAATAAGTACAGTAATTGTCGTTCTATCGATCATATAAGCATAATAAGGCTAATAATATGAGTTAGAGTGATAATACTAAGAGTAGTGAGTATAGTAATTCTCATTCTATCGATCATATAAGCATAATATGGCTAATAATATGAGTTAAATTGATAATAATAACAGTAATAAGTATAGTAATTGTCGTTCTATCGATAATATAAGCATAATATGGCTAGTAATATGAGTTAGATTCATAATAATAAGAGTAATAAGTATAGTAATTGTCGTTCTATCGATCATATAAGCATAATATGGCTAATAATATGAGTTACATTTATAATAATAAGAGTAATAAGTATAGTAATTGTCGTTCTATCGATCATATAAGCACAATATGGCTAATAATATGAGTTAGATTGATAATAATAAGAGTAATAATAATAGTAATTGTCGTTATATCGATCATATAACCATAATATGGCTAATAGCATGAGTTAGATTGATAATAATAAGAGTAATGAGTATAGTAATTGTCGTTCTATCGATCATATCTGCATAATATGGTAAATAATATGAGTTAGATTGATAATAGTGAGTGTAATAAATAGAGTAATTGTCGTTCTATCGCTCATGTAAGCACAATATGGCTAATAATATGAGTTAGATTGATAATAATAAGAGTAATAAGTATAGTAATTGTCGTTCTATCGATCATAATTGCATAATATGGTTAATAATATGAGTTAGATTATTAATAATAAGAGCAATGAGTATAGTAATTGTCGTACTGTCGATCATATGAGCATAATATGGCTAATAATATGAGTTAGATTGATAATAATAAGAGTAATGAGTATAGTAATTGTAGCTCTATCGATCATATCTGCCTAATATGGTTAATAATATGAGTTAGAATGATAATAATAAGAGTAATAAGTATAGTAATTGTCGTTCTATCGATATTATCTGCATAATATGGTTAATAATATGAGTTAGATTGATAATAGTGAGTGTAATAAGTATAGTGAATGTCGTTCTATCGATCATATCAGCATAATACGGGTAATAATATGAGTTGGATTGATAATAATAAGAGTAATGAGTATAGTAATTGTAGGTCTATCGATCATGTAAGCATAATATGGCTAATAATATGAGTCAGATTCATAATAATAACAGTAATAAGTATAGTAATTGTCGTTCTATCGCTCATATAAGCACAATATGGCTAATAATATGAGTTAGATTGATAATAATAAGAGTAATAAGTATAGTAATTGTCGTTCTATCGATCATATAAGCATAATATGGCTAATTATATGAGTTAGATTGATAATAATAACAGTAATAAGTATAGTAATTGTCGTTCTATCGATAATATAAGCATAATATGGCTAATAATATGAGTTAGATTCATAATAATAACAGTAATAAGTATAGTAATTGTCGTTCTATCGCTCATATAAGCACAATATGGCTAATAATATGAGTTAGATTGATAATAATAATAGTAATAAGTATAGTATTTGTCGTTCTATCGATCATATAAGCATAATATGGCTAATAATGTGAGTTAGATTGATAATAGTGAGTGCAATAAATATAGTAATTGTCGTTCTATCGCTCATATAAGCACAATATGGCTAATAATATGAGTTAGATTGATAATAATAAGAGTAATAAGTATAGTAATTGTCGTTCCATCGATCATATAAGCATAATATGGCTAATTATATGAGTTAGATTGATAATAATAACAGTAATAAGTATAGTAATTGTCGTTCTATCGATAATATAAGCATAATATGGCTAATAATATGAGTTAGATTGATAATAATAAGAGTAATAAGTATAGTAATTCTCGTTCTATCGATCATATAAGGATAATATGGCTAATAATATGAGTTAGATTGATAATAATAAGAGTAGTGAGTATAGTAATTGTAGTTCTATCGATCATTTAAGCATAATATGGCTAATAATATGAGTTAGATTCATAATAATAAGAGTAATAAGTATAGTAATTGTCGTTCTATCGATCATATAAGCATAATATGGCTAATAATATGAGTTAGATTGATAACAATAAGAGTAATAAGTATAGTAATTGTCGTTCTCTCGATCATATAAGCATAATATGGCTAATAATATGAGTTAGAGTGATAATACTAAGAGCAGTGAGTACAGTAATTCTCATTCCATCGATCACATAAGCATAATATGGCTAATAATATGAGTTAGATTGATAATAATAGCAGTAATAAGTACAGTAATTGTCGTTCTATCGATAATATAAGCATAATATGGCTAATAATATGAGTTAGATTGATAATACTAAGAGTAGTGAGTACAGTAATTCTCGTTCTATCGATCATATAAGCATAATATGGCTAATAATATGAGTTAGATTGATAATAATAAGAGTAATGAGTATAGTAATTGTAGTCCTATCGATCATATCTGCATAATATGGTTAATAATATGAGTTAGACTCATAATAATAACAGTAATAAGTATAGTAATTGTCGTTCTATCGATAATATAACCATAATATGGCTAATAATATGAGTTAGATTGATAATACTAAGAGTAGTGAGTATAGTAATTCTCGTTCTATCGATCATATCTGCATAATATGGTTAATAATATGAGTTAGATTCATAATAATAACAGTAATAAGTATAGTAATTGTCGTTCTATCGATAATATAACCATAATATGGCTAATAATATGAGTTAGATTGATAATACTAAGAGTAGAGAGTATAGTAATTCTCGTTCTATCGATCATATAAGCATAATATGGCTAATAATATGAGTTAGATTGATAATAATAAGAGTAATAAGTACAGTAATTGTCGTTCTATCGATCATATAAGCATAATAAGGCTAATAATATGAGTTAGAGTGATAATACTAAGAGTAGTGAGTATAGTAATTCTCATTCTATCGATCATATAAGCATAATATGGCTAATAATATGAGTTAAATTGATAATAATAACAGTAATAAGTATAGTAATTGTCGTTCTATCGATAATATAAGCATAATATGGCTAGTAATATGAGTTAGATTCATAATAATAAGAGTAATAAGTATAGTAATTGTCGTTCTATCGATCATATAAGCATAATATGGCTAATAATATGAGTTACATTTATAATAATAAGAGTAATAAGTATAGTAATTGTCGTTCTATCGATCATATAAGCACAATATGGCTAATAATATGAGTTAGATTGATAATAATAAGAGTAATAATAATAGTAATTGTCGTTATATCGATCATATAACCATAATATGGCTAATAGCATGAGTTAGATTGATAATAATAAGAGTAATGAGTATAGTAATTGTCGTTCTATCGATCATATCTGCATAATATGGTAAATAATATGAGTTAGATTGATAATAGTGAGTGTAATAAATATAGTAATTGTCGTTCTATCGCTCATGTAAGCACAATATGGCTAATAATATGAGTTAGATTGATAATAATAAGAGTAATAAGTATAGTAATTGTCGTTCTATCGATCATAATTGCATAATATGGTTAATAATATGAGTTAGATTAATAATAATAAGAGCAATGAGTATAGTAATTGTCGTACTGTCGATCATATGAGCATAATATGGCTAATAATATGAGTTAGATTGATAATAATAAGAGTAATGAGTATAGTAATTGTAGCTCTATCGATCATATCTGCCTAATATGGTTAATAATATGAGTTAGAATGATAATAATAAGAGTAATAAGTATAGTAATTGTCGTTCTATCGATCATATCTGCATAATATGGTTAATAATATGAGTTAGATTGATAATAGTGAGTGTAATAAGTATAGTGAATGTCGTTCTATCGATCATATCAGCATAATACGGGTAATAATATGAGTTGGATTGATAATAATAAGAGTAATGAGTATAGTAATTGTAGGTCTATCGATCATGTAAGCATAATATGGCTAATAATATGAGTCAGATTCATAATAATAACAGTAATAAGTATAGTAATTGTCGTTCTATCGCTCATATAAGCACAATATGGCTAATAATATGAGTTAGATTGATAATAATAAGAGTAATAAGTATAGTATTTGTCGTTCTATCGATCATATAAGCATAATATGGCTAATAATGTGAGTTAGATTGATAATAGTGAGTGCAATAAATATAGTAATTGTCGTTCTATCGCTCATATAAGCACAATATGGCTAATAATATGAGTTAGATTGATAATAATAAGAGTAATAAGTATAGTAATTGTCGTTCTATCGATCATATAAGCATAATATGGCTAATTATATGAGTTAGATTGATAATAATAACAGTAATAAGTATAGTAATTGTCGTTCTATCGATAATATAAGCATAATATGGCTAATAATATGAGTTAGATTCATAATAATAACAGTAATAAGTATAGTAATTGTCGTTCTATCGCTCATATAAGCACAATATGGCTAATAATATGAGTTAGATTGATAATAATAATAGTAATAAGTATAGTATTTGTCGTTCTATCGATCATATAAGCATAATATGGCTAATAATGTGAGTTAGATTGATAATAGTGAGTGCAATAAATATAGTAATTGTCGTTCTATCGCTCATATAAGCACAATATGGCTAATAATATGAGTTAGATTGATAATAATAAGAGTAATAAGTATAGTAATTGTCGTTCCATCGATCATATAAGCATAATATGGCTAATTGTATGAGTTAGATTGATAATAATAACAGTAATAAGTATAGTAATTCTCGTTCTATCGATAATATAAGCATAATATGGCTAATAATATGAGTTAGATTGATAATAATAAGAGTAATAAGTATAGTAATTCTCGTTCTATCGATCATATAAGGATAATATGGCTAATAATATGAGTTAGATTGATAATAATAAGAGTAGTGAGTATAGTAATTGTAGTTCTATCGATCATTTAAGCATAATATGGCTAATAATATGAGTTAGATTCATAATAATAAGAGTAATAAGTATAGTAATTGTCGTTCTATCGATCATATAAGCATAATATGGCTAATAATATGAGTTAGATTGATAACAATAAGAGTAATAAGTATAGTAATTGTCGTTCTCTCGATCATATAAGCATAATATGGCTAATAATATGAGTTAGAGTGATAATACTAAGAGCAGTGAGTACAGTAATTCTCATTCCATCGATCACATAAGCATAATATGGCTAATAATATGAGTTAGATTGATAATAATAGCAGTAATAAGTACAGTAATTGTCGTTCTATCGATAATATAAGCATAATATGGCTAATAATATGAGTTAGATTGATAATACTAAGAGTAGTGAGTACAGTAATTCTCGTTCTATCGATCATATAAGCATAATATGGCTAATAATATGAGTTAGATTGATAATAATAAGAGTAATGAGTATAGTAATTGTAGTTCTATCGATCATATAAGCACAATATGGCTAATAATATGAGTTAGATTGATAAAAATAAGAATAATAAGTATAGTAATTGTCGTTCTATCGATCATATAAGCAATATATGGCGAATAATATGAGTTAGGTTGATAATAATAAGAGTAGTAAGTATAGTAAATGTCGTGCTATCGATCATATCTGCATAATATGGTTAATAATATGAGTTAGATTGATAATAGTGAGTGTAATAAGTATAGAAATTGTCGTTCTGTCGATCATATTAGCATAATATGGTTAATAATATGAGTTAGATTGATAATAATAAGAGTAATAAGTATAGTATTTGTCGTTCTATCGATCATATAAGCATAATATGGCTAATAATATGAGTTAGATTGATAATAATAAGAGTAATGAGTATAGTAATTGTAGTTCTATCGATCATTGAAGCATAATATGGCTAATAATATGAGTTAGATTGATAATAATAAGAGTAATGAGTATAGTAATTGTAGTCCTATCGATCATATCTGCATAATATGGTTAATAATATGAGTTAGACTCATAATAATAACAGTAATAAGTGTAGTAGTTGTCGTTCTATCGATAATATAACCATAATATGGCTAATAATATGAGTTAGATTGATAATACTAAGAGTAGTGAGTATAGTAATTCTCGTTCTATCGATCATATCTGCATAATATGGTTAATAATATGAGTTAGATTCATAATAATAACAGTAATAAGTATAGTAATTGTCGTTCTATCGATAATATAACCATAATATGGCTAATAATATGAGTTAGATTGATAATACTAAGAGTAGAGAGTATAGTAATTCTCGTTCTATCGATCATATAAGCATAATATGGCTAATAATATGAGTTAGATTGATAATAATAAGAGTAATGAGTACAGTAATTGTCGTTCTATCGATCATATAAGCATAATAAGGCTAATAATATGAGTTAGAGTGATAATACTAAGAGTAGTGAGTATAGTAATTCTCATTCTATCGATCATATAAGCATAATATGGCTAATAATATGAGTTAAATTGATAATAATAACAGTAATAAGTATAGTAATTGTCGTTCTATCGATAATATAAGCATAATATGGCTAGTAATATGAGTTAGATTCATAATAATAAGAGTAATAAGTATAGTAATTGTCGTTCTATCGATCATATAAGCATAATATGGCTAATAATATGAGTTACATTTATAATAATAAGAGTAATAAGTATAGTAATTGTCGTTCTATCGATCATATAAGCACAATATGGCTAATAATATGAGTTAGATTGATAATAATAAGAGTAATAATAATAGTAATTGTCGTTATATCGATCATATAACCATAATATGGCTAATAGCATGAGTTAGATTGATAATAATAAGAGTAATGAGTATAGTAATTGTCGTTCTATCGATCATATCTGCATAATATGGTAAATAATATGAGTTAGATTGATAATAGTGAGTGTAATAAATATAGTAATTGTCGTTCTATCGCTCATATAAGCACAATATGGCTAATAATATGAGTTAGATTGATAATAATAAGAGTAATAAGTATAGTAATTGTCGTTCTATCGATCATAATTGCATAATATGGTTAATAATATGAGTTAGATTAATAATAATAAGAGCAATGAGTATAGTAATTGTCGTACTATCGATCATATGAGCATAATATGGCTAATAATATGAGTTAGATTGATAATAATAAGAGTAATGAGTATAGTAATTGTAGCTCTATCGATCATATCTGCCTAATATGGTTAATAATATGAGTTAGAATGATAATAATAAGAGTAATAAGTATAGTAATTGTCGTTCTATCGATCATATCTGCATAATATGGTTAATAATATGAGTTAGATTGATAATAGTGAGTGTAATAAGTATAGTGAATGTCGTTCTATCGATCATATCAGCATAATACGGGTAATAATATGAGTTGGATTGATAATAATAAGAGTAATGAGTATAGTAATTGTAGGTCAATCGATCATGTAAGCATAATATGGCTAATAATATGAGTCAGATTCATAATAATAACAGTAATAAGTATAGTAATTGTCGTTCTATCGCTCATATAAGCACAATATGGCTAATAATATGAGTTAGATTGATAATAATAAGAGTAATAAGTATAGTATTTGTCGTTCTATCGATCATATAAGCATAATATGGCTAATAATGTGAGTTAGATTGATAATAGTGAGTGCAATAAATATAGTAATTGTCGTTCTATCGCTCATATAAGCACAATATGGCTAATAATATGAGTTAGATTGATAATAATAAGAGTAATAAGTATAGTAATTGTCGTTCTATCGATCATATAAGCATAATATGGCTAATTATATGAGTTAGATTGATAATAATAACAGTAATAAGTATAGTAATTGTCGTTCTATCGATAATATAAGCATAATATGGCTAATAATATGAGTTAGATTCATAATAATAACAGTAATAAGTATAGTAATTGTCGTTCTATCGCTCATATAAGCACAATATGGCTAATAATATGAGTTAGATTGATAATAATAATAGTAATAAGTATAGTATTTGTCGTTCTATCGATCATATAAGCATAATATGGCTAATAATGTGAGTTAGATTGATAATAGTGAGTGCAATAAATATAGTAATTGTCGTTCTATCGCTCATATAAGCACAATATGGCTAATAATATGAGTTAGATTGATAATAATAAGAGTAATAAGTATAGTAATTGTCGTTCTATCGATCATATAAGCATAATATGGCTAATTATATGAGTTAGATTGATAATAATAACAGTAATAAGTATAGTAATTGTCGTTCTATCGATAATATAAGCATAATATGGCTAATAATATGAGTTAGATTGATAATAATAAGAGTAATAAGTATAGTAATTCTCGTTCTATCGATCATATAAGGATAATATGGCTAATAATATGAGTTAGATTGATAATAATAAGAGTAGTGAGTATAGTAATTGTAGTTCTATCGATCATTTAAGCATAATATGGCTAATAATATGAGTTAGATTCATAATAATAAGAGTAATAAGTATAGTAATTGTCGTTCTATCGATCATATAAGCATAATATGGCTAATAATATGAGTTAGATTGATAACAATAAGAGTAATAAGTATAGTAATTGTCGTTCTCTCGATCATATAAGCATAATATGGCTAATAATATGAGTTAGAGTGATAATACTAAGAGCAGTGAGTACAGTAATTCTCATTCCATCGATCACATAAGCATAATATGGCTAATAATATGAGTTAGATTGATAATAATAGCAGTAATAAGTACAGTAATTGTCGTTCTATCGATAATATAAGCATAATATGGCTAATAATATGAGTTAGATTGATAATACTAAGAGTAGTGAGTACAGTAATTCTCGTTCTATCGATCATATAAGCATAATATGGCTAATAATATGAGTTAGATTGATAATAATAAGAGTAATGAGTATAGTAATTGTAGTTCTATCGATCATTGAAGCATAATATGGCTAATAATATGAGTTAGATTGATAATAATAAGAGTAATGAGTATAGTAATTGTAGTCCTATCGATCATATCTGCATAATATGGTTAATAATATGAGTTAGATTCATAATAATAACAGTAATAAGTATAGTAATTGTCGTTCTATCGATAATATAACCATAATATGGCTAATAATATGAGTTAGATTGATAATACTAAGAGTAGTGAGTATAGTAATTCTCGTTCTATCGATCATATCTGCATAATATGGTTAATAATATGAGTTAGATTCATAATAATAACAGTAATAAGTATAGTAATTGTCGTTCTATCGATAATATAACCATAATATGGCTAATAATATGAGTTAGATTGATAATAATAAGAGTAATGAGTATAGTAATTGTAGTTCTATCGATCATATAAGCACAATATGGCTAATAATATGAGTTAGATTGATAAAAATAAGAATAATAAGTATAGTAATTGTCGTTCTATCGATCATATAAGCAATATATGGCGAATAATATGAGTTAGGTTGATAATAATAAGAGTAGTAAGTATAGTAAATGTCGTGCTATCGATCATATCTGCATAATATGGTTAATAATATGAGTTAGATTGATAATAGTGAGTGTAATAAGTATAGAAATTGTCGTTCTGTCGATCATATTAGCATAATATGGTTAATAATATGTGTTAGATTGATAATAATAAGAGTAATAAGTATAGTATTTGTCGTTCTATCGATCATATAAGCATAATATGGCTAATAATATGAGTTAGATTGATAATAATAAGAGTAATGAGTATAGTAATTGTAGTTCTATCGATCATTGAAGCATAATATGGCTAATAATATGAGTTAGATTGATCATAATAAGAGTAATGAGTATAGTAATTGTAGTCCTATCGATCATATCTGCATAATATGGTTAATAATATGAGTTAGACTCATAATAATAACAGTAATAAGTATAGTAATTGTCGTTCTATCGATAATATAACCATAATATGGCTAATAATATGAGTTAGATTGATAATACTAAGAGTAGTGAGTATAGTAATTCTCGTTCTATCGATCATATCTGCATAATATGGTTAATAATATGAGTTAGATTCATAATAATAACAGTAATAAGTATAGTAATTGTCGTTCTATCGATAATATAACCATAATATGGCTAATAATATGAGTTAGATTGATAATACTAAGAGTAGAGAGTATAGTAATTCTCGTTCTATCGATCATATAAGCATAATATGGCTAATAATATGAGTAAGATTCATAATAATAAGAGTAATAAGTATAGTAATTGTCGTTCTATCGATCATTTAAGCATAATATGGCGAATAGTATGAGTTGGGTTGATAAAAATAAGAATACTAAGTATAGTAATTGTCGTTCTATCGATCATATAAGCATAATAAGGCTAATAATATGAGTTAGGTTGATAATAATAAGAGTAATAAGTATAGTAAGTGTCGTGCTATCGATCATATCTGCATAATATGGTTAATAATATGAGTTAGAATGATAATAATAAGAGTAATAAGTATAGTAATTGTCGTTCTATCGATCATATCTGCATAATATGGTTAATAATATGAGTTAGATTGATAATAGTGAGTGTAATAAGTATAGTAATTGTAGTTCTATCGATCATATCCGCATAATATGGTTAATAATATGAGTTAGATTGATAATAATAAGAGTAATAAGTATAGTATTTGTCGTTCTATCGATCATATCTGCATAATATGGTTAATAATATGAGTTAGATCGATAATAATAAGAGTAATAAGTATAGTATTTGTCGTTCTATCGATCATATAAACATAATATTGCTAATAATATGAGTAAGATTCATAATAATAAGAGTAATAAGTATAGTAATTGTCGTTCTATCGATCATTTAAGCATAATATGGCGAATAATATGAGTTGGGTTGATAAAAATAAGAATAATAAGTATAGTAATTGTCGTTCTATCGATCATATAAGCATAATATTTCTAATAATATGAGTTAGATTGATAATACTAAGGGTAGTGACTATAGTAATTCTCGTTCTCTCGATCATATAAGCATAATATGGCTAATAATATGAGTTGGATTGATAATACTAAGAGTAGTGACTACAGTAATTCTCGTTCTATCGATCATATAAGCATAATATGGCTAATAATATGAGTTAGATTGATAATAATAAGAGTAATGAGTATAGTAATTGTAGTACTATCGATCATATAAGCATAATATGGCTAATAATGTGAGTTAGTATGGTAATAGTGAGTGCAATAAATATAGTAATTGTCGTTCTATCGCTCATATAAGCACAATATGGCTAATAATATGAGTTAGATTGATAATAATAAGAGTAATAAGTATAGTAATTGTCGTTCTATCGATCATATCTGCATAATATTGTTAATAATATGAGTTAGATTGATAATAGTGAGTGTAATAAGTATAGTGAATGTCGTTCTATCGACCATATCAGCATAATATGGGTAATAATATGAGTTGGATAGATAATAATAAGAGTAATGAGTATAGTAATTGTAGTTCTATCAATCATATAAGCATAATATGGCTAATAATATGAGTTAGATTTATAATAATAAGAGTAATAAGTATTGTAATTGTCGTTCTATCGATCATATAAGCACAATATGGCTAATAATATGAGTTAGATTGATAATAATAAGAGTAATAATAATAGTAATTGTCGTTATATCGATCATATAACCATAATATGGCTAATAGCATGAGTTAGATTGATAATAATAAGAGTAATGAGTATAGTAATTGTCGTTCTATCGATAATATAAGCATAATATGGCTAATAATATGAGTTAGATTGATAATACTAAGAGTAGTGACTACAGTAATTCTCGTTCTATCGATCATATAAGCATAATATGGCTAATAATATGAGTTAGATTGATAATAATAAGAGTAATGAGTATAGTAATTGTAGTACTATCGATCATATAAGCATAATATGGCTAATAATGTGAGTTAGTATGGTAATAGTGAGTGCAATAAATATAGTAATTGTCGTTCTATCGCTCATATAAGCACAATATGG